>NW_026934484.1:0-60166 GCF_032062105.1 Saccostrea cuccullata | reverse complement strand
ATGAAAATTCCACTTATTTGCCGTTTCCATTCATTTTCTTTGCAGAGGTTGCACATATTCAAATGAAATTTAGTATACGGATGTTTCAGCTGAATATCTAGGACAAGTTCTGTTTTGGGTTCGATCACAACCTTTAGTCAGAGTTATGCCCCTTTGACTTAGAAAAATTCCAATTATTTGCAGTTTCCGTTCATTTTCTTTGCAGAGGTTGCACATAATGAAATAAAATTTAGTATACAGATTTTTCAGCTGAATATCTAAGTCAAGTTTTGTTTTGGGTACGATTGCACCATTTTAGACAGAGTTATGCACTTTTGGACTTAGGAAAAATCCAATTTGGGGGGAGGGGGGCATAAGTGTTTTACAAACATCTCTTGTCAATGTTGTAAATTTTTGGATATTTTTATTTTTCTTTTCTTAGTGTTTATTATATGGGATTGTTGATAACATTTCTACTTTTAATAGCTCCTCTTTAAATATTTCCCCATTGGGCTGCACCTAGGTTTACTCATACGAGTCTTATATACATTGCCGGTATCATGCTATTGTTAATATGTTTTATATTTAATCTAAATTGGTTTGTTTTGAATGAAAAATGATAATGAATTTTCTGACTACATTTCGGGTGGCGCAAGGAAAGGCTTATAGCCTTTCCTTTTTTGGCCATATTTTTGAGGCCACCTATTTTGCCAAATTATATTTGTTATGTAATAGTCTTATACTGGGAGACCAATTGTTATTGCATAATTGTATTATAATTTTTTCTCAGGAATTGTGTTTTAAGGTTACATTGTCTCCCAGTCTTTTTTATTCAGTTTTATGTATTATATTATATGTTGTCATTTCATAATAAATGACATTTTTCTGGAACAAACATGTCTTGTGTTATTTGGCAAAAAACAAGCTCAATGTTGTCAGTTGAGTTTTTTATTCAAGGAATGAAAGCTGAACTTAAATGGTATTTTATGCTAGTAAAATTGTTTTAAGTTAAGTTTCATGTATTTTATGTTAAATTGTAATTCCCCGCATTGTGCCTCATTATCTGTAAACCCATGGGGACCCCCCGGTAATTTTATCCTTTTGAGATAAGAGAACTAGCATCATTATATCTACTGCTATTGTAAAGACAAGACGGCCAAACATTTGCTGAAATATTTTTTGGATTACCCACCTCCATCCCCAAACAGACTTTAACTGTACATTAGGCCACCTTAAACTCATATGTGTATGTTTTTCATTGTATTTAATTTCTTTTGATATATATATTATATTGTTAGTCATATCCTATTGAGGCCAAATAATGGAATCTTGAGCCAATTCATATGTTTCAGGCCATATTTTTGAGGCCACCTATTTTGCCAAATTATATTTGTTATGTAATAGTCTTATACTGGGAGACCAATTGTTATTGCATAATTGTATTATAATTTTTTCTCAGGAATTGTGTTTTAAGGTTACATTGTCCCCCAGTCTTTTTTATTCAGTTTTATGTATTATATTATATGTTGTCATTTCATAATAAATGACATTTTTCTGGAACAAACATGTCTTGTGTTATTTGGCAAAAAACAAGCTCAATGTTGTCAGTTGAGTTTTTTATTCAAGGAATGAAAGCTGAACTTAAATATATTTATTATTAATATGAATGATTTAAACAAAAAAGTACAAATAGTTATATTTTTATCAAATACAAAAAGACACACACTCATACCAAGAGTAATAAAAGCTCAATAGCTTTAATACTTCTGTACATGTAACTTTTTTCAGCATACTCACCGTTTTACTCAATGCATTTCTTATATCGCTCTAACCAGTCATCAAAATGTGCACAAACTGTTCAGATTTCATAAGTAAAAATAATATTTAACTCTCGATGTCTCAAATCCTGCAAATCATCAAACTTCTGTCCACGTTAAGACGACATTTTTACGGAAATACATCAAAGTTACGTTACAAAATTCATTTTTTACAGCACTGCAATCTCGGAATGATGGTCTTTCAGTCCGACAATCATAAATACCACTTAAATACTACAGGACAGCTCCCTTTACTCTCGTATAAATATATTGTCCCCCGCTTGAAAAGTGGGGGATATTAATTTGGGTTTGTCCGTCCGTCCGTCCGTCTTTCTGTCTGTCTGTAATGCTTTCGTTTCCACACGATATCTCGAGAACCCTTTGAGCTTTTGCAATGAAATTTAGCATAGCAACTTCCTATGGACTAAAATAGACCCCTATTGATTTTGAGGTCAAAAGGTCAAAGGTCAAGGTCATAAATAAGAAAAGTCCGTCTGTTAAAACACTATCGTTTCCACACGATATCTCTAGAACCATTTGAGCTATTGCAATGAAATTTTATATAACAACTCCCTGTGGCCTAATGAAGACCCCTATTGATTTTGAGGTCAAAAGGTCAAAGTTCAAGGTCGTAAATTTATACATTCTGTCTGTGTGTAATACTATCATTTCCGGGTGATATTTCAAGAAGATTTTGAGCTTGTGCAATGTAATTTTATACCAAAACTCCCTAGGAAGTCTCTCGCCCCTCTCAAAGTGTCCCGCCCCGTTTGTTTTATTAGTATTTTTAGTATTTATAGTATTACATGTCGCTATTTTTAGCGCAGGGGCATGAGGAGAGTTATTGCGTATAAAACAGGTTCTCGGCGGACTTTATGTTTTTATTACATCTATTAGAACTGTTTAATAAAGGCTAAATAAATCAAACACCATGGATTGTGTAAAACTTTGAGAATACCGAACATGAAAACATGAATATATACATGTATGTGACTTCAGTTCTGCATATACTTCGTATCAGGTAAAGTGATTCCGTGGTCCAGTGGTCATGTCACTCGCTTCAAATGTGAGAGGTCCCGGGATCGAATCTCGGTCGATCCTTTTTTTTAAAATACTTTTTTTTACTCAATGATAGTATTCAGCATGTGAAATGAAAAATTTATGAGGTTATAAAATCATTATTACAGTGTGATAAATATTCCATATAAAAAGAATCTTCTAGACACATAATAAAGAATAAGCAATCAAATCTTTATATGCATATTGACATACATGTATTTTATTTGCTTCAGTATACATGTATACCTTTAATAATTCTACAAATTTAATTATTTACAACTTAAGTCAGGGGGATCCGACACCCCCCCCCCCCCTCCACGAACTGCGACTGGTTTACTTTTTCCCTAAGCGGGGGACACAAATTCTCTGAATTAGCTTGTTTATATATTGAAAAGGACTTACCATTGTTTTCTTTGGAAGTTTGTGTTGCAGTTGGACTATGTTCTTGTTGATTGCGAATTCCTGAAGTTTCTGGAATCAAACAAATGTCTTTCACAAATACAATACATTTGTCTCGAGTATTTGCAATAATTACTTCACTTAAGTTACCCAGTAGAATTGAAGAATACCTTTCATTTTTATATTTTTTTAGGTGCTGCTTTGGATACTTATAATGATCATTTATTTTCCCCGAGAATTTCTTGAAATTGCCGAGCCATATATAAAGTCTATTCACAGGTGAAAAAGACAAATTTGAGATATTTTGCACAAATTTATAGTCTCTGGAGAAGATATGTTTTACCTTTATTTGATTCCTGAATGAGTTCCAGGTCTACTGGCAAACTGCTGATACCGTCCTTATTCAATTCTTTTCATAAAGAAAAAAGTATTGTCAGTTAATAGGAGGAAAATGATGAAAAAATAAAGGCTTAAAAAAGACTTCAGTCAGATAATGAATATACGAGGGGTGATCAAATAGTTCGCGAACTAATTAAATAACTTCCTTAAAAAACAGTATTTGGTTTCAATGATGATTATATTTTAATCTGACAGTCTCCAATTTTAATGCACATTAACCACCGTTCTGAACATGCACGAATCACGTGATATAGGCGGTCACGTGACGCCCCTCCCTAGCGTTCTGTCACAGAAAAGGGTGGATAAAAAATATTCTTTCCAAAAATAACCATGGCGACCATTAAAGGTACTTGGACACAGATTTGAAGTTAATATTTTCCGTTTTTTCTCTATAATATTACGAAGTATATATTTTAAAAGCATTTCACACACAAATTACTAAAAAATCTTATTTCATTTTAAAGTTATTAAAACTTTAATCTTTTTGGCGGGTTTGATTGACACATCCTTACACTTTCACAAATTTTAATTTTACTCTTAATACTTAGGAAAAGTGGCAATTTTGTTGTGTATGAATGCAAAATATTGATACTATAATTCAGAAAATTCAGAGTAGACATGTTCGAAAGCAAAGAAACACACAATATATTGTCAGTCCGTGCAGTTGTGGTAAGCAGACTGTGACGATTCATAACGCACCCGGTGAAATCTAAACATAAATAAAAACAGAGCTCGTGCCTTGTTTACAAAAACTGTGTACATAACAAGAGTGTGATCGATTTGCACACACGACTTAGCTCGGAATAACGATACTTGTGAAGGTGTTTTGTTTTCTAACGTTTCTATTCTGAATAAAATTATTTTTCTGGATTAAAGCTTTGATATTTCTCATTAATACACAACAAGATTGCCACTTACAATAAATGGCTTTTTTGTATTTCTCATAATACATGAAAATGATATAATTTGCACCGTTTAATTGTATTAGCATAATAAACAAGAATGTAACTTATCAATGCATTTAAAAAAGTTGCTTGTTAAATCCCATGTAGCTGGTTTTAAACAAAGCACGGATCGCGATGAAAATTACGTATTTCATGTGCTGTGAGAGGTAGATTGAGGAATTATTTAACATTGCAAAAATGCGTTTTATTATTAAACGGAATATCATTTACAGGTTTTAAATAGTCGATAAAAACCAATGTATATCCTTTGTTTAGTGCAATTATTAATTAACTACCAAGAGAATGTATTTTATTAACTATGCCGTGTTTTTATGTACAGTTTACGTATATTTTACATCGAGATGTCTCAAAAAATCGTACTTTCGCAAGGGCATACACTGCATAGATCTGAAACATTTTTGGAATATAGATAAAGGATATTTTCCTTAACTTGAAAAGTGCTGCTGCTTTCTTTAAATCAAAGGCATGATTTTATAAGTACACAAAATATTTGGTAAAAGTCAAACATATTTCGACATTGGCTTATTTACTTGAAAATTTAACTATTAAAACCTGAATTATATTCAAAGCAGCAGAACTTTTCAGAAACTACAAAGTATGCAAAAACAATTAAGAGCTTGAATTTTGAATTTCACCTAGGGTATGCCCTTTCGATATTGAAATTTGTTAATGACCTTCATTCAGTACACGAACTAATCATTCATCACGTGACTTTCCATCGATGGAACTAAACTTCATACAGTACAGAGTGGGTTACACTATGCTATTTCCATAAGGATTAAAGTTCTGTGATAATAAAACAGATTAATAAAAATAAATTAAATTTTAAAAAATACTCCCTTTTTCCACGTCTATTTTTCGTTGATTTCTCATAGTAGGTTTTAACAGTGCTGCGTATCACTTAAATGAATAAACAACGACTTATGGACTTAATTTGGGGGAGAAAAAACATAGGATTCTAAACCTAGAAGCAAAAGTCAGTTAAGTATTGAAAAGTTTAAATATGAAAGTGGGTTCAAGAGAAGAGGAGGAGGTGGGTATTTAAACAAACTACAACCTTTACTACTTAAGATACTTTTAAATAAATATGATTAAAAATTTTATCACTAAAGCCATCCTTCTCCTACAATCCGTCTTTATGTCTCCTACATCTTGTGATAATTTGACAAGAGTTTTGTTCAAGGTTCCATATTAGAAGCAAAAGGATTTAAATGTCCAAAACCACTGGAGGAGAACGAATGGATTTCCTTTATGTATGATACCCGTGGTTGTTTTGATTGCTCTGATGAATCGTATTAATCGGTGAAAATCCCCTTGGATTCCTTACGTGTTCATATCATTATTTCACAAAGTAAAATCAATGGAAATAATGCAAGTCTCAAAGTAGCAGAAATACTTCTCTCGTTTATAAATCCGATTTTCCACAAAGTTTCAAAAGTAACTGTGCAAGTTTCCGGGACCAGTATACAGCTGATAAGCTCAAACATTTGTCTAAAGATCTCACATTAAAAAGACAAGACCACCATGTCTATTTGCCACGTGACCTCTCCTTTCAATGTGTGGCCGGGACTCAGGAAGAAACTATTTCAGATGTGGAGCTTTTACAAGCTGAGAATGAAAAGGTTAAGAAAGACGTAGAAATGCTGAAGTCAACTCTACTGTTATCAAACTTGACAGAAAAGTTCAACAACATGAGGCTGAGATAACAGATCTTAAAGGGAGATCAACGAAATTCAACATTCTGATACAAAAATTAGAAGAGGATAGTGCAGAAGTACTGAAAACAAAAAAAATCCTAATCTAATCAAAGAGCATCTAGGTGTAGAGGGCGTTGAGTTTTCAAACATCCATGGAAACGCCGGATAGGTAAATTCAAATGGAAAGCCTCGAACCAGCACCGGAAGGCTCATGAAAATCAAATATAAAGATGAAGTTTTGAAACAACAAAAGATGAAGAATGAGACTGGAGAGGAACTACCTTTCTACATCACACCACAATCACCCCTGCAGGTGAACGATACCCGTAAAAAAGTAGTCAAACTAAAAAACAAATACTACCAGGAAAACAACCTGTATCATTTGAGATAAGCTTGATTTTCCAAACGTTACTGTTCACATGTATAAGGTCAATGTTTCAACTCCAAACGCATAGGAACTTCTACAGATGAACAATTAAGGAGATCGAAAAAATTAAAGGAATTACGAACAAAAGATGACACTCACTCCGAATGGGGAAATCAATTCAGTGCGGCGGCGGTGGATGTTAACACTTGCCAGGGTGAGAAATTTCTATTTAAAAAAATTCGATTGATCTGTTGTACGGAGGTGCCAACCGTAATATTCTGATCTACCGCTTCAGGGACAACAACGGAGTTTCTTTGCTTTCTTACGCGTAGGAGAAATAACAGCAAAAAAACCCCGAAACATTAAAAATGTAATACGAATAGAAAACCTAAAATTGGACAGACCTTTGAAAAATGCAAAATACATGACATTAACTCTAAGGCATTTCACAATACATCTCAAGCACAACACACCTTGTATTCCGGTGTGTTAACAAATAGCTACTCAAAAATTTAAGTCCATTTGTCTGGTTCGTGCTATGGTGAAATACATTGAAGCACGAGGTCCAGCTCAGAGTCCCTTGTTTACTTTTGATGATAGGAATCGCATTTCACAAGCATTTTTTACATCGGAACTCAAGAATGTAGTGATATATATTGGTCTTGACCCCAAACTCTTTAGAGCTCATAGTTTTCGCATAGACGCAGCTTCTTATTCTTTTCACTCCAAATTATCTGAGGAAAAACTCCGCCTCATGGATTGCTGGAATTCAAATGCAGTCAAACGATACTTCCGTATACTGTTGATGTTTCACTTACTAGTCAGACTGACTGAGGCAGCTGATAATGAAGTTAAAGTTCCCCTCCCTCCCCTTCCCTCTTGCTATCATAAATGTATTTATTATATTCAGAGTGTCTGAGGAAGCTGTAAATATACTGATTCTATATTTGTACTTAGTGGCTGTTATCCAATACAGAATTTTATAGAGAACAGTTTTGGCTTTTATGGCTTGTGAAGAGATTTTAATTTTTTTTAATAAACATAATACATATGACTTTGGATTTCATTGAAAGTGGTAGTTGATGAATTATGACTGTCTAATGCAGCATGTTGATGGAGATATATGTCATGTCTTTGTTTCAGTGTATTACATGTAACTTGTTCCAATTTTAGACTGTTTAAAGCAGCTATTATTGTTTTTATGTTTATCAAACTTAATGGAATAGTGTTAACGTTTTCCTTTATATACAATTTGTATCCAATTGGTTTTTATGTAGTATTTTCATTTTCTTTCGACTACTATCATACAGGTGATTATATTTTACATATATAAGGTACTTGATAAACAATTGACTGTCTGAGGCTGCATAGTCTATCGAGTTTTATTATATTTGTACTGGTATTGTTAAATAAGTTACTTTTACCAGCATCTTGTTCTTGGTTGCATTATGTACAGACGGTATATTAGGTTCATAACTTGTCCTGCCATTTTTTGTTTTTTATGACGAACTTGATTTTGATGCTTCTCAAGATTTTTTTTTCAAAAAAGTTTTAAGCAAAAAGCATTAAGTACATGTTACCCTGTCATACTGATATTCCACATTTTTCTCCCATTTATCTCCTCTGGATGGGACACTTGTCTCAAAGCATGTTTTTTATCAAGTCAAATCTTTTTTGTCATTTTTAGTCATGTGTGTTTTATTGTGTACATACTTATAGAGTTCTATATGCATTGTTGTCCTAAATTAATTTTAGATAATTATACACTTCATTTTTCGGGTTGTTTTTAATTTTACGAGGGGTGATAAAAAATTTCGCGAACTATCTCTATATATACAAAACCACAATTCAGATTAGAATGAAATTCAGTACACACATAGCTATACACAAGGTCTATAAATAGCATATGCTGAATAAAGTTTCTCTCCTTGTTTGTGACGTCACAATGTGAAAATGACGTCACTAGGTAGGTCACTTGTGAGGAAAAATGGTTGTCTCAGTCAAACTCGTTAAACAAACGATTGTACAATTTATTTACATCTTAGAAATCCCTCTGCAGTATCATATAATATTTGTACACAGTTTATTAAGATAATAAATTCAATAATTAATGATTGGATTGATCGTTTTAGTGAAGGAAGGCAGATGGTTAAAAATGACAATTGTCATCTTGCCCAGTGAAAGCAAGCTTGAAAAGATATGGGTTTTTAATCAAGCAATTTGCTATCAAAGACCTGCAATTTACACTTTAAAAATAGTTGAATATTTGAACAATAATATAATTATGTAATACCTAAGATATCGTTTACTTTTGATTTTTATCATATTAGATATTATAAAAAGGAGGCACCAATTCTCTATCCACCTTGAATAAACAAAAGAGACAGAGTATTTGTGATCGCCATGCTTATATTTGGAAAGGATATTCCTATCCATCCATTCTGTTGCCGAGATTTTACCATTTCTGACAAATCAATTATTCTTGTCATAAAAATTAACGGACATGGAAAGAAATATTAAACTCAGAAAAATCTTTCAACTTTTGTGACAGAACGCTACGGAGGGGGTCACGTGACCGCCAATATTACGTATTTGCGCATGCTCAGAACAATGGTTGATGTGCAATAAAATCGGAGAGGATTAATTTAAAATATAATCAACATTGAAACCAATTTTTATTTCTTTTATAGAAGTTATTCAATTAGTTCGCGAACTTTTTATCACCCCTCGTATAACAGATGTAACAGATGTGACAGATGTAACAGATATATTTAAATTCAAACAATTCTGCTGTATATTTCATTGGCATTTGTAATAAATGCTCTTTTCAATTCAAATATTTGTTGATATCATTATTGGCAAAAAACAGAGCAGGGTAGATTCTGGCAGCAAAATGAGGATTGGTACTTGAAGTAAAAATAGACGATGGTATAATTGTATTCTTGTGAAGCATAAAGTAATATATACCATCTATTTTGTAAGATTTTAATTATCTATATTCCGGATTTTGTCATGCTTACAAAATCTTTTACCTTGGATCACGTGATCATTGTTTACTGTAATTTTAGAAGGGAAACGATTTTGACTCTCTTCCTCTCCTTCATCCATCGGTGCTTATCATGTGTTCAAATGAAGTAGTCACATCATGTTTTGTCATTTTGCTCAATCTGTATTATACTTGTTGTTAATTATAGATTGTTACTAGTTCTTTTTCTACAATAACTTTTAGGTACTTAAATAAAGTTAGTGCCAATATTGTTTTATAAAAGCTAGTCCGTTTTGCCATTTTATTTTAAGTATGGGCATGTTTTTAATCAAGTCCCTTTTTTGCCATTTTTAGCCATGTGTGTTTTATTGTGAATATACTTATAGAGTTCTATATGCATTGTTGTCCTATATTAATTAAGGCAAATTTAAGATATGCATTTCATTTTTTCTTGTATGTGCCTTTTGGGTTGTTTTTATTTTTTTTAATGTAAACTGCCTCAACCCAGTTTATATCGTATCAAATGGTTAGCTATAAAATTCATTCCTTAAGTGAAAATGAACTATGGAATAAATAGAACAAAATTATTAAATAAAGAAACACGAAAGTTTTAGATAAAGAACAACGAAATTTTTAAATCAATAAGATTAAAAAGATATTTTTAGATTTAACTGCCTGTCTCAGAGAAAACCATGCAAAATGGTCCAGAGGCAAGTTTCTCTGATCGCCTTCAAACTTTGTGAGCCAAATCTAGCATGCATGAATGAAACTCAAACAAATTTTTATCGGGCTGATCAAACTCGTATAAGTTTTATGGCCTGTTACTAAAAATAGCTCATATGCAACAAAATTAGAGGTAATCTTTTAAACATTTTAGTCATATTTTGAGGAGAAATAAAATTGCAATTTTACAAGCTAATTAGATATTCTTTTTTGTAGTAAAAGGATGAAGGTTAGTTCTTCACAAATGCATAATCAAAATGATTTACATTCATTTTGTTTTAGTGCAAAAAGGTCATGAAATTGGCACTTTTCCAATTTTTGGAAAAAGTGACAATTTTAGGTAGAATTGATATTGCTGTAACAACTAGCGAGGGTATTTGAATCCAATAAATGTTGTTGCTTATTGTTAAGGATGCTTATGTTAACAAAATGTGAAAAAACTGTCGTTGGCAAATATATGTTTTAGAAAATATTGAAAGTCAAAGTTTGTTAAATTTTCAAATCAAAAATTTTAAGAATACAGTAAACGTTAATTGTAAAGTACCTAAAAACTTCTCCAAAAATAAAAAAAAAAAAAATTTCTGGATTTTTTTTTTATCAGTATTTCAGAATTTAGACATACATAGCCCACAATTCAATAAATAATGACTGAATCCAAAAAAAAAATCATAAAAAGGGAGGAGGGATTTATGAATTCCTTATAAACCATTACATGGATAACGTGAAAGCCTTAAATTCAATTACCTTTCATACACATTTGCTAGATAGTTACAAAAATGAATACATCATTCATCATACTAGTCATTCGATCAACATATTCATTTGAGTTTTAAGGGGACGACCATTTGTTTCTGATAGGGGGGGGGGGGGCTGGCAGATTTTGGAAATAAGTAATCTGTCCTTGACAATGTTGAAAAATAAATAATCTGTCCTGAACTGCAAAGAAAATAAATAATCTAACATTGACTGATGATATTCAAATATTGTGAGAAATACCTTTTTTATTTCAGTGTAATTTAACCTCGCCATCTTCAATTCACCTATTTCTTTTGGCTCGCTTCGCTTGTCATTTTGGAACCAAATAGTATTAATAAAATGAGATAAAAAAAATCCTTGTGCACGTAACACAATGGCCAAATGCATCAATCCGATTGGCAATCTTTTTATATAAATGTGAGAAGAAAGAAGATGAATGTATGACCATGATGACCACTACCACAAGCATCATTGATAAGACAATACTTGCGGTACAGACTGGATACTAGTAGTCAGTTAACCTACACGACAATGTGCACTCAGTTGGTGTGATGAATCACTTAAATATAAGCCAATTCTTATGCACGGCAAAGAATAAATTTTCTTGTAAAAAAAATTATACCTACACTGTAGCAATGTTAATATAGCCCAATTTTTTTTATATATTTTAAGAATCACTGGCGAATTGAAGGGGGGCGTAGGGGGGGGGTATGATAATAATGATATTAATAATGCCATACTTTGGTACAATACCACTATTTTTGTGCCTAGTTTTACTCTTAAAATACACGAAAACCCAGGAGTTTCCGGGGGCTTTGCCCCCTGTTCCCCTTTCAATCAAATAAATATGACATGACTAGCATAAATAATGTCATACTTTGGTACATAACTAACAAATACCACTACTTTTGTGCCTAGTTTTACTCTTAGAATACACAAAACACAAGTAGCTTTCGGGGGCTTCGTCCCCTGGGCCCCCACAAAGGGCTTCGTCCTGGACCCACTAGGGGCCTTTTGGCGGTCCCAAGACCCCCTGTCTATATGAAGTTATCCACCCCCCACCCCCCAATCACAAATCCTGTATCCGCCCATGATAATCACTTGAAGGTATCAATTTATCAAGGTACCGTAAGACAAAGAAGAAAATAAATAATCTGTCCTTGATACTCTTGAAAATAAATGATCTTCCCTTGACTGGCATGAAAATAAATAATCTGTCTCAACAAAATTTGCCAACCCCCCCCCCTTCAGAATCAAATAGTCCTCCCTTAAGAGGAACAATTTCTACAAATTTCAAATTTCATCGCAAACATTGAGATATTTCAGACAACTGCTTTTTTTATGGAGGAGGTGCAATGACTTGATTTTTTTGACGAATGAAACAATACGTACACTCTATTCTTTGTGAGCTATTCAACTCAACTTGAATTCTTCTACAATTAAACACAATCTGGACAATTTACTGTTCTCTCACATTCTTCCAGGGACGTAGCAACCGGGGGGGGGGGGGCACGAAATAGGATTTTCGACTTTGATGAATATAATTTTCGATTTTTTTTTACCTTGTCAACTTTTTCAGGTAAGTGAAAAAAATTTCTCTGGTTGGCCCCCCTACTTTCAAAAACGATGCTAAGTGCCTGTCTTCATACTTTGAAATGAAATATTATTGTAAATTTCAAGGGCAAAGGTATTTATCATAATTAATTGCCCCCCGCTTAAGGTCATATGCAACGTAGTGTGAACATTATTGGGTTTTTCCCTGGAGTTGAAGAGTTCCACTAAATGAAGGACCTGTGTGCAATGCTTTACATACAAATATATACACCTCTTCTAGAACAAATTTGATGGGAAAAAAATCTGGAATTTATGTTTTGTAATTTTTGTATATTTTTCTTTGAATAAAGCTAAAATTTTCATAATTTGATATCTTCCCAAAAACCCTGGTAATGTATGTTGATTTTTTGCCTGTGAACATCTGATGTCAATATAATCTTTAATTAAGAATATCTTGAAAAGTTATCAGTAGATAAATTACGTTGCGAATGTCCTTAAAAAGTGGAGGATATTAATTTGGGTCTGTCTGTCTGTCCGTCTTTCTGTCTGTCTGTCTGTAACGCCTTTGTTTCTACACGATATCTCGAGAACCCTTTTAACTTTTTACAATTAAATTTTACAGAACAACTTCCTGTGGCCGAAGGAATTACCCTATTGATTTTGAAGTCAAACGTTCGAAGTTCATGGTTGTAAATTTATACATTTTGTCTGTGTGTAACACTATCCTTTTCGGGCGATATTTCAAGAAGATTTTGAGCTTTTGCAAAACTCCCTTGGACCTCTCTCACCCTTCTCAAAGTCCCCCCCCCCCGTTTGTTTTATTAGTATTTATTGTATTACATGTCGCTATTTTCAGCACAGGGGCATGAGGAGACTCATAACGTATAAAACAGGTTCTCGGCGGGTTTTATATTCTTATTACATCTATTAAAACTGTTTATTAAAAGTTAAATTAGACACCATGCATTGTATAAAATTATGACAATTATCGAATGTGAATATAAGCATGTATGTGACTTCATCTTTGCATATAATTATTGCCAGGTAAAAGCGGTTCCAATGTGTAGTGATACGTTTCTCGCTTCCCATGTGAGAGGTCCCGGGTTCGAATCCCGGACGATCCATTTTTTCCATTTTTTTTTTTTACGAAATGATAGTTTTCAGCATGTAAAATGAAAAAATTATGAGGTACGGCTTGTACAAACTCATAAAATCATCATTACAGTGTGATAATTATTCCACATAAAAAGAATCTTCTATACACATAAAAAGAATAAGCAATCAAATCTTTATAAATATCCATATTGGCATATTTTATTTGCTTCAGTATACATGTATACTAATCCGAGATTTCCCGCACAAGTCACAGGCGCGTAGCATCGTTTTTGAAAGGGGGGGGGGGCAGGCAGAGAAATTTTTTTACAAACCTGAAGAAGTTGACAAGCAAGAAAAAAAGGAAAAAGTTTGCCCGAAGTCGAAAAAATCCTATTGGGGGGGGGGGGGGGGGGGGGGGGGGGGGGGGGGGGGGGGGGTAGGTAAACTTTTCCCCAGTCTCAACTACTTTCAGTACCAATTCTAATACTACATTTGCAGTTCATTGTTTAGAATCAGAGGAATCTCGGATTACATTTGATAATTCTACAAATTCAGTCAAGGGGATCCGTCTCCCCACCCCCTCTAATACTACATTTGCAGTTCATCACTAAAAGTGAGGGGGCCAACCACGCTTTCAATTGACATTTCCTATAGTATGAGTAAGGTTGGGAAAAAAAGTTCAAATTCAGTCAAGGGGATCCGTCTCCCCACCCCCTCTAATACTACATTTGCAGTTCATCACTAAAAGTGAGGGGGCCAACCACGTTTTCAATTGACATTTCCTATAGTATGAGTAAGGTTGGGAAAAAAAGTGGGGGGGGGGGCAGGGCCCCCCCGCCCCCCCCCCCCCCCCCCCTGTTGCTACGCCCCTGAGTCATAATATAAAAGCGGGGTTTAGAATCAGAGGAATCTCGGATTACATGTATACATTTGATAATTCTACAAATTCAGTCAAGGGGATCATTTTGTCTCCCCACCCCCTCCCCTCGAACTGCGCATTGTTTACATTTGCCCTTACGGAAGACATATAAATTATCTGAATTAGCTTGTTTCAACTTTACGGTGTCCCAAGCTTGACAAAAAAGACACTCTGAGAACTTCAAACATGCTAGACGTTTTTCAGTGCTTCTGTCACAATCAACTACACGAGATATTCCTCTGTTTCATGACACGGAATCTAGGAAAATTTATAAAAATCACATCCTTGTGAATTTTTACTCATTTTGTTTGCATTAAATTGTGAGTTTTTCCATAGAAAGTTGACTGCTTTTAAGTGTCATTATTCCCCATAGACATTTTCCAGTGCAATTATTTACCTTTAAAAAAGGAGAGTTGCGCAAGGGGACCTAACTCTGACTAGGCAAATGCAAAAAAATCTAAATATTAATATTAGAATTAAAGGCATTTAAATGAAAAAAGATTTTTTTTTATTAATAAACAATTTCTAAAAATTTATTATGTCATGAAAATACCATTTAATCATTTACGTAACATTTTTTAGCGTGAAATGGCATGTTTTAATTTAAGATTAATATTGAAAAATTCACCCGTAATTGGAATTTTTTTCTGTGGTGCAGAGTTGTTTGCCAACGACAATTTTTTAATATGTTTTTCTTCTATATTGAATAAATTCAAAACAGTATAATTCAAATAAAAAAAATCATCCTCGCTTCAAGATACGATTAACCAAACTTTGAAAAAAAAGCCTTGATTGCTAAAATCTAGATTCTTTGTATATTCCCTGATATAATGTGGCTAAATACAAAATATATATGTAAATTTTTTTTAATGAATATAATTAACTACTATTGCACTTTCATAACATATGCAACATTGAAATAAAAATTATAGCAAATATGTTTAAAAGACGCACTTAAAATGCATCATTTTCAATGAATGTCAATGCTCGTTTTACACTTTTTTATAGGAAAACAAATAATCCCCGTTACTAAAAATAGAAACAACTTACGACAAAATGTAAATCATATTTTAGGTCATTTGGACCAAATCTTTATTTGTATGGGTCACTTTTAAATTTACTACGATAATGCATCTGGACAATTTTTTTCAATTTGCATGGTTTTCTCTGAGACAGGCACTTAAAAATATTTGAAATTCAAATGTGGAATTTATAGATTATTTATTTTTTGATTTGCACTATTGGGATTCCGTAGTTTTGTGAACGTAGTTTTTTGTGAATGGTACGTTTCTTTTTACGCACGCGGTGCGTTCCATTTTATACAGGGTTCGTTTGTTTATATATGGTTTGTTAAGTTTTGTGAATAGTATATATTAATTTTAATAACATTTAGTATTCTTTTTAGTATACTAGCACTTTTCAGGGTCTGTAATTTTACATTTTTCGACGGATAGAAATTTGAAAAAGTAAAAAAGAATAAACCTGAGTAGAGTATTTAATTTGTTCTGCTTTCAACATCCATTGGTTTTTCAGAGATATGCAAATTAAATAAAGCTGATATAAAGATATTTATTTTAAAATGAAAAAAAAAACTAAAGCCACTTGAAAAAAAAAATGATAAGGGTAGCAGCTTATTTTTGAATATTTTTTTTTCACAAAAGAGCTTTTAAAGGAAAATCAAACTCATCCTTGACATATATTTTACTTTCGACTTAGGCTTGATTAACCAATTGTGATGTAACACATGTTTTGATAGATATCATAAGATATAAATTAAAAAATAACCTGTTAACAGCCAGTCTAAAATCAAAAATACTTTTTTGTTGAATTTGATTCCTCTAAGGGGCTTACAATTGCTTGTTTTATAAAATTACAAATTTGGCGATTTTACTATTACAAATTTTTGTTTAAGATCCCTCTCGAGAATTTTTTTCACTTAAAGTGTGACGCCACCATTTCCTGGTGGACAGCTGCAAATTTTGTTCTGTACTCGGTAATAAGGGCCATTAAGCAGCGAAGAATCTTTTCATACCGGCACCTACACTTGTACTGCGACACAGAACTTCGGTTTATACCGTATCATCCGAAAGACCCGTCTTCACGTCCCACGAAGGGAATCGAACCCCCGACGTAAAGATTGGCTCCTTACTTCCAGAAACTTAGGAGCAGACGCTTTAATCACAGTGCCACAAGGGCAATTTAAAAAAATCTGGTAATATCCAAATTTTACTGCACAATGAACGACGAAGGACGAACGACGACGGAAAAACAAGGAATAGCAATAGGTCATCGGTGACCTAAAATCTATCTGCACTTAATACATTTATTTGTTTTTTCCATGTAATATTATTACTATGATACACATACAACAAATTATGCTAAATTAAATGTCGAAATTAAACTTCTCTTAACCCAAAATAAAATTACTTAGTTCATTTCCAGATATGATGAAACTCTCCTTCTTTGTGTGACATTCTATCCCTCTTGTTGATTTAATATCTTTTATTTCCTTCAGTGTTTTCCCTTTCAGTCGGTTCAAAAGAGTTGTTTTCCCTACTCCGTTTTCACCAACAATGATTATTTGTGAAATTGGGCAAACCCATATACAACCTTCCTTAAGGTACTTCTCGTATATTTTCTTATTGTTTTCATCTTCCAGATGTGTCTTACCTTCAAAAACAAAAAAAAAGGAAAAGAAACATTAATTAATCTCATAGTAAGCGAATTCAATACATGTAAATTTTACCAAACATTAATGTATACTCACAATCAACAGAAACGCAACTTTTTGGGTGAAAATTATGTTTCGGATATAATAACAGGGTGTCCCAAAATATATGTTGCACTTTTAATCATCAAAAACTTTATCAAACCGAATACATTCGAATTTAAAAAGATATTTTGTCAACATCTAGTGTATTAGCATACATTTTCTATGGCGAACTTTCACGAAATTCCGTTAAAAAGTCAGGCATTTATGATGTCCTAATGACGTCATCATATTTTTGCTATAGAATTTTTATGTGAACAGTTGGTAGAAATAGTAAAAATTGTAAAACTTTACTATGGGTCTAAATCTGCTACTTTAATCATTAGAACCATGAGAAAACATCCTGTAATGAAAGTGCTTTGTAGAATACTCCTTTACAGTTTTGTTAGGGAGTTTGAAGTTAAAGGCACCATAAATGACCCATTACTTACCGGGGTAATTCTGGTATAAGAATACCAAAGAGAGCATTGATAAAATGACAGTGAAAGTTATTACTAAAACTTACAAAAATCCCTTAGACAGGTCCTGCATGAACAAAACACAGATGAAGCATGCACCTTTAATAGATCTACTGTTTCAAACTACTAAAAAAATTCCACATTAAAATTGATTCCTTACACAGTTTCACGAATAAGTGAAATGCGGCATTTGAAAGAGACAAAAATGAGAAGTCCTTTAGAGTATGCTCAGTGGATTTTAATTAGACCTGACTCTGAAAATTTACAGATGCAAGGGTTCTCTGATGAAGCAAATTCCATTTAACAATGTTGTTAAAAAGAATATTAAATTCTGTTGTTTGTTGAAACCTAATTTTAACGTACTAAAACCTCTAAACTGTTTGAATGTTACATCTATGCCTAACACTTGGGAAAAAGCTTCAAAAATCATGTTCAAACAATGTTAATTCAAAGGAACGTCTTTTGGAACTTGTTGTATAATGACATATGTTATTCTAGAGAAAAAAATGTTGAAGATTAATAAGGAAACTGTGACAAATGTATGTTTGACAAAAAAATATAATAATAAATTTATTACATATGTAACATTTCACTAATGTAACTTTAGGCATAAATTTTTAAAACGGTTGAAAAGTGTAACATGTTTTACATGTATGTTTTTGGACACCCTTTGTGTACCAAAAAGTTAGGACATATTAAACTTTGCCAAATCAGTTACCGTATAAGTAGAATTTTTAGCGAGGATTTAATTTTGGCATTATTAGCGAGGGTGTCGAGATCGCTAAAATTGAATATCGCTAAAAATTAATTGCGTTTTATTTGTGATAGCTTCTTTAATATGCATTTAAAAATTGCTAAAATAACATCTCGCTAAAAATAAATTACCAATTTTTTAAGGACAAATCGCTAAATTTGCGTCTCGCTAAAATTTCCACTTATACGGTTATTAACGGTTACATGATTTTTATATCATACATAACTGGAAGTTTATTTTTAGCCCTCTTTACAGATATTACAAAAATTGCATTTTTAATGCTTTTCAAAGCATGAGTGACCTTGACCGGAAATCAAAGAGTTACTACACTAAGCGAAGTTTGAGAAAAATCGACGGAAGTATCTGAAAGCCAAGCATTTAAAAATACTTAAGAATATTCATTTCGCACATGAGCCCGAAAAGGCGTAATTTAGTGTATATTTGCATCTGTAGCTTTTTTTTCTTTATTTTGAAAATTTCCAGCATAAGCAATGAAAATATGTGCTTTCAGTCATTTCAAAGATATATATGCATCACATCCTTAAAAGAACGATTTTTTGGGAGTTGAACTATGTTCAGACTCCCTAGGCTGTAACGCGGTTTCTAGGGCAGTAATTTTACAATGAATTATATAGCGGCTGTCGTGGTGTTTCTGTGTCGCCCAATTTACTCCCCTGTGATATTCAATACAAACTCTTACCAGCCTATATTAACTCGAAGAAACTTCCGCAATAAAAATAGTCCATCTCATTTTTCTGAATTAATCTAATTTTCATAAATGATTTGAAAGTAAATGAAATAGAATTTTATTCAACTTAACTTGAATAGCATATTTTTGCCATCTTTCTTGAGAAATGACACATAAATTTTGATTTCCGTATGAAAAAAAGTCCCAGTTTTCCGTCATTTATCTTTCGGCAATCTTCGGCTGACTACACTACGCTCCATTACAAAAAGTGCTAGGTCATCCAAGGAGCAAAAACTGGTCTAACTGGTTTGACAATGACGCGATTGTCTAAATATAGAGACGTAAACAAAGATGTAAGGAAAGGAACTCTAAGATTTAACCCAACTTCTTTCAATTTGTTTCAGCAATAAAGAGACAGAACAACGTTTCTTTAAAAAAAACACTGCGGAAAATATATATTTGCTTTGACAAGTAAAATGATCTGTTAGACTGGAAATTTTTTGTCAGACCATATTCATGCATCTCATTTTTTTTATGTTGGTAAAGGGAAAAAATAATAGCATTAAAGTTTGTTGATATCCAATCTCACTATTTCAAATGACATTAATTTTGCATCCTTAATTTCATGAACTTATCAGCATTCAGTTGGTCACGTGTACAACACCAAATCTGAACTTGAAAAATGTGTGTGTACTTGTATTGCAGCATTACCTTATAAAATGTATCATTTGATTTTATTATATAATTAAAACAGTTAAGATTAATGAATATATGCGTATACACGGACACAATGGTATAATAATCCCAATAATCGATCTGTGAGAAAGATCGCTTCTCATGATTACAACTATTTTTTTTCTTGCAGTAGCTCGTTACACTATGTCTGATTTTTAACTACATTTGAATCAAATCAAAATCACAAACTTTAAGTCTCACCCGCGTGGCGCAGTTGTTAAAATAGTTTGCTCTAGAGGTTCAAAGTAAGGTGTTAATTGATCCTAATGTCGCAGGTTTGAATCCTGTGGGATGCATTTGGAGATAAACTCTTTCGATGAGACCATATAAACCGAAATCCCATGTCGCAGTATGTGCTTGCACAAAACGATCCCTCACTACTCGATGGATTTGAAAGCCGTGTATAGGTAAAAAATTGTAGACTTACATGTAGCTAGCTCCATCGGCAAGTGGTAGTGTTTCAATATGATTGAAAAATTATCGAACGTAAAACAAACAAAATGTAAAGTATTCAGACATACTTACTTCTATATAAATATTACTTGAAATGAAATTTAAAATTATGGAATAACAAAACTTGATGATTAAGTTATAAAGATAGATACATTTGATAAAATAGATTGGCATGGAGTTCTATAAAAATTAATTATTGTGTCCGAAAAGAAACATTCATACCCAACAAAGAATAGCAAATACTTGTTTTAATCAGAGGAAGAAAAATGACAATCTAGTGTCGGATGATGGTAAAATCGAATATAAAGAGTGTTTGTTTGTTTGTTTCTTGGGACCAAATATCTTGTACACATCCTAAAGAGGGTAGGGGCGTCTTGATTCAAATGTTTCAGAAATATAAGGGTAGTGTTCGAGTTTTATTAATAAATAGTACTGAAAGAAGTTTAAAACCTAACAACAAAATAGTTTTTTCTAGTTTGAAAAAAATATTTTGGTGATGGGGGTTGTTTGTTTGGTTTGGTCAAATTGTTGAGGTAAGAATTAGAAAGAATTAATCCAGAACTAAACTTAACTGTTCGTGCGCAATAAATATACATTTTTTTTTCAATGGATGGCACTGTAGCTCTCCGGTCTGTCAAAATCTTTTTTTTCGGAGAGCTACAATTCTGCAGCTAATTTAAGAGCAGTCCCATGATCTTGGCTATTTAAATGCAATAGAAATCATTTTTAATGTTTCGTTTTGTATCTCTAAAAAATCAGTTCTAGCTGACTTGAATCTGAATGCATGAAGATGTTCCTATACTTTCTGTCAGATCTTTGAGATAACAATGTTCAACTCCCATGAGTACTTTCAGTACTTTGATTTTCTCTGGAATTTAGTTCAAAACTTATTATTAACTGCTACAAAACCTTAAAACCCCACAATATTGTCAATGATTCTATTTAAAATTCATTTTTTTATTCTGTTAAGAGTGCTAAAGATTAACTTCCAGTAATGATATAAAATCATTCAAGCGTTAAATTAAAGATTTGGCATAGTAAAAGATGGCCTAACTTTTTTGGTAGTACTATATAGTTTTATCCCGTACATAATTTTTACCCTAAAATGAGGATGTTGCGTATATTTTGATTGTGAGTATATAATTAAGTATGCAAATGCTCGATAATACTTTTATATCAGTAACTTCTTTTACGGGTCGCGGTAGCCTAGTGGTAGAGCGTTCGCTTCGTGATCGGGAGGCCCGGGTTCGATTCTCGTTCTCGGCGCCGCGTCATACCTAAGACGTAAACAAAGGTAGTGACTGTTCCTTCGCCAAGCGCTCGGCACTAGAAGTGAAAGTCACGGGTCTTTCGGATATGACCTTTAAAACGTAGGCCCCGTGTCACGGTAGGCGCTGGCACGATAAAGAAGCCTCACTGCTCAATGGCCCTGAGTGCCGAGTATAGGTCTAAATTTCAAGCCCTTCACCGGCATACGGTGACGTCTCCATATGAGTGAAAAATTCTCAAGAGGGACGTTAAACAATATACAATCAATCAATCTTTAACTGTATTACTAGTTCTTAAAACGTTCTAACTTTTTATTTTTTGTAGATATAGCTATTAGACTCACATACTGTAAGGAAGTCAAAAGTCTTGAGTTTGTCCATGAAGGAAATGCTGTAACTTTAAACTTTCAATTATTATAGTTCGCAAGAACATTTATCGGATTGATTGATTGATTGATTGATTGATTGATTGATTGATTGATTGATTGATTGGTGCTCTCTGTATACCTCTGGATTTCTTTTAATTTAGAGCTTCACTCAACACTCAATTTGTTCATAACCTACGTAGAAAAAAAATCTTTTTATAGCACTTGGTATTTGTTCGTAAAAGCTGTTGATGTGTCTGATGAAACCTCAAAGAGAGGCTCGACAGACTAACGATTTCTTTCTGCTGTGAGTGCTGGGTTTTATGGTCTAAATTGGGAGCTCTTTACCGCTAATGATGGAGTCTAATATTATCAATCACCCAATTTTTAAATCTAGTGATTTAAAAAAAAAATTATTTATCGGGTTCTATAATATAATTTTCCATATTGATTATATGAATCATTGATCATTCCAAAATTATGTGCATTATTTTAAGTAAATTACCGTCGTTTTTTTTTTAACTTACATTCATTTACTTTCAATGGAGTTGTTTCTTCTGATAGGCCCGAGTACTTGTCTTCAATTAACAAAATAAAATAATCAGAAAAATGAATCATACATGTTTTGATGTAAAACATTACCCTAAATAACAGATACATTGATCAAGTTTGACGCGTTATGAGCTCCGAATTAAAATTATGTACTAGTCTGTTGGTTTGCTCAAAATAAAAGACATAGATAAAATGTGAAGATGAATTGCCAAACATAATTAACCAATTAAGACTTTTATATATTGAATTGACCTTTAGGACTAAAAACAGAACTCAAAAAGAAATTATAAACTTCCCAACATTGATTTTCATCAACAGCTATAATAGCAGCTTCAAATGGAAAATTATATGAGTTTAAGGCGTAGATCATGATGATAATAAGAGAATGAAAAGAGCTACGATCAGTATAATCACGACATATAATTAAAAATATCATGTATTTATAAAAACATGTAATAGCTTTTGAACAAGCTATGACCAATATCTATAGAACCTATAAGCATGTTATAAACGTTTACATTGGGGGGAGGGGTGTAAATTATTTCACTAGAGTGAATTATGGGGACGATCTTTTTCGTATTACTTTAATAGCTACTGCGACTCGAGACCTATACGATCTCAACCGAAGGACCGATCCTCACATACCGCAGTGGATTCGAACCCGTGATGAAAAAATTCTGAAAGAGGGATATAAAGATAACGAACAGTATTCAATCTCAAAGTCCATTCAACAATATACAAAATAAGAGCAGAGCAAACACGGACCTCCAAAACATCAGAGGTGGGATCAGGTACCATGGAGGAGTGAGCATCCCCTGCCGACCGGTCAAACCCGCAGTGTACTCGTTGTCATGATCAGGAAATAACGGATAAAAAACCGTCGTCAATTCAGTGTATAAATAATGGACTAACAATTGGTGTAAAAAAAAACGTCAGTCAGCATTTGACTCAATGATAAATTGTATTTGCTGACAAGCTCATTGTATCGACCACAGAACTTACGAAATTATGACTTTAAACGAGCTGATATTCTTGTTTCATCAACTTGCTTGTAAATAATTTACTTTGTTTAAGAAATTGTTCATACGTAGAGCATGCTCTTGTGTATCGAAAAAACTGAGATATATATACTTCGTATGCAGTTGATGAAGGTATATTGCTGCATAAGTAAGGGAAGTTGACGATAGAAAAGTTAAAGTCATCACGTTTATCATATAGCTTGGTTGTTAGATTACCATTAGTGTCTTTTTCAAGTAAAAATCCAAATATAAAGAAGTGTCGGACTCTGTGGTATCTTTTATCTCAAGCTCACCAGGATATATCGTATCGACGTAGGAATGGAAATTATCATTATTAATTGACAATACGTCGTCGATATTTCAAAATCGAGTTAAGGGCCACAGCAAGTGTTTTCTTCTTTTCACGCATAAGATTTTGCATAAATTCTGCTTCATATGAATATAAAAATAAGGTTGCTAATAACGGAACGCAATTTGTACCTATGGGAATTCCAAAAGATTTTTGGAATACCTGGTCTCCAAAACCACATAGATATTGTCAATCAGAAACTTAAGCATCTTCTTGATGTCAACTTCAGAGTTCTTATGTGTGCAATTAGAATCTGATTTAACAAAATAGTTTTGAAAGTAAATTTACGAGTTTCATTTTTATTGAGGAAGCAGCTGTCAATGATATCAAAAAGCCTGGATAACGGTTTTTAGTGGATTAAGTAAATAAGGGAAATAAAGTAATGTAATTGATTTATGCTGGGACGCCGTAGCTATGTAAAGTTTACATTAATCGAATTCAAATGGATAGGCTATGAGGAACACAGCCAAAAATATTATAACTACAAGAAAATGGTAATCGTAACGGTTATGACTGACATGCAGAATATGTTTTCTTGTTTGCTTGGTATGCCAGAGCTTCAACAATTTTCGGAAACGTGGGATAAAAAAAACATAGCATAAATGACCACCAAAACTCTTAGTCATCTACATGTAAGTCACAGACAAGGTAAAGAAGGTAAAAAGTACTGAAGAACTCGGTAAATATCCGTACATGTACATTCCAAAGATAATTCGTATTTAAGTATTTCTTAATTATACCCGCACTTTCTAAAGAAAGTTGGGGTATATTGTTGTTACTCATGTCCGTCCGTCCGTCCGTCCGTCTGTCACACTTTTCTTCCCTGAACTCCTCCTACATTTTACACAGTAGCTTAATCATCTTTTGGGAGATGGTTGGTGGTGTCATGTAGATGTGCAGTAAGGTTTCGGAATTTTGATTTTGCCCCGGGGGGTCAAATGGGGGTCGAAAAATGACGTTTTTTATGCAAAAAGTCCCGTCTTCCCTGAACTCCTTCTACATTTTACTCAGCAGCCTAATCACCTTTTGGGGGATGATTTGTGGTATCATGTAGATGTGCAGTAAGGTTTCGGAATTTTGATTTTGCCCCGGGGGGTCAAATGGGGGTCGAAAAATGATGTTTTTTAAGCAAAAAGTCCCGTCTTCCCTGAACTCCTTCTACATTTTAATCAGCAGCCTAATCACCTTTTGGGGGATGATTTGTGGTGTCATGTAGATGTGCAGTAAGGTTTCGGAATTTTGATTTTCCCCCGGGGGGTTAAATGGGGGTTCGAAAAATGATGTTTTTTATGCAAAAAGTCCCGTCTTCCCTGAACTCCTTCTACATTTTACTCAGCAGCCTAATCACCTTTTGGGGGATGGTTGGTGGTGTCATGTAGATGTGCAGTAAGGTTTCGGAATTTTGATTTTGCCCCAGAGGGTCAAATGGGGGTCGAAAAATGACGTTTTTTATGCAAAAAGCCCCGTCTTCCCTGATCTCCTTCTACATTTTACACAGTAGCCTTATCATCTTTTGGGAGATCTTTGGTGGTGTCAGGAAGATGTGCAGTAAGGTTTCGGAATTTTGATTTTGCCCCGGGGGGTCAAATGGGGGTCGAAAAATGACGTTTTTTATGCAAAAAGTCCCGTCTTCCCTGAACTCCTCTTACATTTTACTCAGCAGCCTAATCACCTTTTAGGGGATGGTTGGTGGTGTCATGTAGATGTGCAATAAAGTTTCGGAATTTTGATTTTGCCCGAGGGGGTCAAATGGGGGTCGAAAAATGACGTTTTTTATGCAAAAAGCCCCGTTTTCTCTGAACTCCTCCTACATTTTACTCAGCAGCCTAATCACCTTTTGGGGGATGATTGGTGGTGTCATGTAGATGTGCAGTAAGGTTTCATAATTTTGATTTTGCCCCGGGGGGTCAAATGGGGGTCGAAAAATGATGTTTTTTATGCAAAAAGTCCCGTTTTCCCTGAACTCCTTCTACATTTTACTCAGCAGCCTAATCACCTTTTTGGGGGATGGTTGGTGGTGTCATGTAGATGTGCAATAAGGTTTCGGAATTTTGATTTTGCCCCGGGGGGTCAAATGGAGGTCAAAAAATTACGTTTTTTATGCAAAAAACCCCGTCTTCCCTGATCTCCTTCTACATTTTACACAGTAGCTTAATCATCTTTTGGGAGATCTTTGGTGGTGTCAGGTAGATGTGCAGTAAGGTTTCGGTATTTTGATTTTGCCCCGGGGGGTCAAATGTGGGTCGAAAAATGATGTTTTTTATGCAAAAAGTCCCGTTTTCTCTGAACTCCTCTTACATTTTACTCAACAGCCTAATCACCTTTTGGGAGATGGTTGGTGGTGTCATGTAGATGTGCAGTAAGGTTTCGGAATTTTGATTTTGCCCCAGGGGGTCAAATAGGGGTCAAAAAATGACGTTTTTATGCAAAAAGCCCCGTCTTCCCTGAAATTCTCCTACATTTTACACAGTAGCCTAATCATCTTTTGGGAGATGGTTGGTGGTGTCATGTAGATGTGCAGTAAGTTTTCGTAATTTTGTTTTTTCCCCGGGGGTCAAATGGAGGTGAAAAATGACGTTTTTTGTGCAAAAAGTCCTGTCTTTCCTGAAGTCCTCCTTAATGTTACTCAGAAGCCTAATCATCTTTTAGGAGAGTTATATATTTTGAAAATTATGTAAAACATCAACGTTAAAGAGTAAAAAAACATCGCATGCTGGGAAACACCTTGAATTTTTATGAGTAATTAATGTACATGTAAAATGTGAGAGTCATATCTCATCTCAATCAAAAGTTATAAGCAAATGCAACATTTTTGAAAAGTAGGTTAGGCTTCAAGGTCAAGGTCACAGAGTAAAAGTCATGATTCATTTGGAAAGATCTTATCACAGGTAATAATATACATGCATTATAATATGAATGCCCTAACTTTTCTCTTTCAAAATGATGAATTTATAACAATTTAATTTTTTGCAAGTAGGTCAAACTTCTAGGTCATATGTAAAAAAAAAACCATGCCATTCTCACAGGTAAATACTAGTACATAAGTTTAATATGAATGCCTTGTCTCTTCTCATTCAGTAGATATGACCGTGATGACCAAGGTTAATTTTATTCAGACAGAAGGACAGTCTGATATACAAATGTACATATTTCTATATGAATTGCATGGGTAAAATTGGACCAGTGGTTCTAGAGAAGTTAAAAATGTAAAAAGTTTTCAGACAAACAGATGGACGACATGTCACGACAGACGTTATATGATAAAGAAACCAGAAAAGCTCAAATGAGTGTTTTGAAAGGGTTACAATATGGTTGCAGTATTTGAAAAGCTGTTTTTTTTCATGCAGAGATATGCATGACCAACATATTCATGTTTTATATTTTCTTTAGTATTTTGTTTGTTGTGAATACATCTCTCTCGGGAATTTTTCCCTCATATGGAGACACAACCAAATAATAATGAAGACAAGATGTGTTTGTGAAACACTGATGTCCCTGTATGGAAGCCTATGGCGAAGGTTGAAGTTTCTCAAATATATGTCAAACTCAAAGGTCAAGGTCAAAGGGTTCAAATTGTTGGTATCAGATAAAAGTCTTGTCACAAGGAATGCACATGTGAAATAAGTAATCCCTAGTACTTCCTGTTCAAAAGTTAATTGCCAAGGTTATATAATTTTTTAAGTGGTTCAAACTCTACGGTCAAGGTCAAACATATTTATACCTGTTGACAGTTCACAATGAATACACATGTTAAGCATGAAAGCCCTAGCACCTACTGATCAAAATTTAGGCTAAGTTTAAAGTTGGGTATTTTTCTTGTAAAAATGTGTATTCTAGGTCAAGTGATCAGAGGTAAAAATTAATGTTACCCAAATAAATGGTCTTAATTGTCACAAGAAATAAACCTATAAAATGTGGAAGCCATTTGTATAGCCCATCCCACTTAAAACTTATGGGCAAGGTTATAATTTCTGCAGACAAATAGACAGACATAATATAAACACAAGAAAAAAAATATTTACATAATTAGTCAAATGGAAAAAAATATACTATTTAATTGGAATCACAAAATAGAATGTTATTTCAGGGATAGGGAGTGGGTAGGGAGATTGGACCCCCCCTGGAATTTCCTTTGTTATTTAAACAAGACTATATACTGAAGCAAATAAAAAATGACTTTGGACATCCTCCCCCTAACTTAGAAAACATTGACCCCACTATCATTGTTTTTATTTTTTTTATTTGTTTTCAGTTTATGAGTTTTTTTTCTCCTGCTTGTCAGGAAATTCTAGGCATGAATTTTTTGACTGAGATGTGACCCCCCCCCCCTCCCTACTCCCGAAAAAAAATTCTGGATCCGCACCAGTATTGGCAGTAACTGAATGTCACATCGACAAGGGGAGATAACTTCACAATATGAAATTCGTCTAGTGTGGCATGCGCTGATCTTTGACCCTTTTTGAACTTAACCTAATCGTTTGGGTTTATTTTACCCCCCACTATACTTAAACTTGTACTTACCGACCTCCAGAGGTCTTGTAAACTTCATGAAATATAAATCCAATTTATATAACACATAATGAATTAATCCAATGCACACCATTCTGCAGCATGTTATAATGCTATTCCATTCGGAAAACCTTCGTGCCGTCGATTCCGTCACCTTATCAGATGAAGTGGGAATCGGCCGAGGTGTACCGAATGGAGTTTAATCTAAAAATATGATAATGGGTGAGGCAACGTGGTGTGATGTAGAATTTACATGTCAAGAACAAATTTTAAATTAATTCATAACAAACAATGTTTTAACAAAACTGTTCCATCTAGCCTATTCCAAAAAGTATGTACTGTGTGATTGTGGTGTCGAGGGGGGGGGGGGGGGGTTAGTAAATTTAAAAAGGTCCTATTATGAGCAAAACATTTATCAAAATCTAATTTACATCATTAATAGAATTCAAACTGGTATATAATGAATTAAGCATGTAAAATAAATATAAGAGGTTCTGAGTTATAGGTCACAGGGATAATTTCATACTCAATTTGATGAATACATGTAAATTACAGGCACGTAGCAACCAGGGGGGGGGGGGGGGGCTGCCACCCCTTTTTTTCCCAACATTACCTGTACTATAAGAAAATGTCCATTGAAAAGATGGTTGCCCCCCCCCCCACACACTTTTTACCACAGTATATACATAGCAAGGAAATATGGGGGAAAAATTGGAAGTGAAAGTAATTTTAATTGGCCTTGAAAAAAGTTGGTCACTACCCCCCCCCCCCCCCCCCCCCCCCCGATTTCATTTTTTTTCCTTGTTAATTTTTTAAGGTAAGTAAAAAGAATTTTCTCAGGTTCCCCCCCCCCTACTTTCAAAAACGATGCTACGTGCCTGAATTATATAGAATTATTTTGACTTTTTCCTTGGTAAGCCGCCCGTAGGATTGTGTATTTAGAGGCAAACACCTTAGTGCGGGTATTACTGTCTCATGACAGCATCTAGTATTATATAGCATTCATCATGTTCATTTAAATATTTTACCTTTATTGCAAAATTTATGCCTCCCTCGATTCCACATAACCCCGAGTGTGATTATTAAACTGATCACAATAATTGGTGTTAACACAGCTAAACTTAGCTTAACATCGTCGCTGTTGTTCGTTGTAGCAGTTTCATTTTCTCCCATGAGAATAGTTGTTGTATCGGCAATCCCTCTATGAAAATTAAACAGAGTTATGATTATTACCAGTTGATCTGATCCTCACAAGAAGTCATCATGTATAAATCATCTAACAGAATACTAATGATAATTGTCTTTCCCCTTCATAGAGGCTCATTTGTTACATAACATTTAAGAGACATCCAAAGAAAGAGAACACACAGCGAATTGTGTTCGACCACTTCCTGGGCCTTCACATAGGGGTGAATTAATTATGGTATGCTGTTACTGTGTTTTCTATCCTTACTTATCTATCAATGCAAACGTTTTGTTTTGAAAGTTGCATGTTTTATTGCTTTTTTTTTTAATTTGTAAGGTAAATAAAATTGATCTGTACGTGAATAATGACAAAATATTTCAAAAACAAAGGCTCAAAATATAGTAACCACTGACCTTCATCTCTTCCAGTGCAAAATCGACATAACAAGAAAATTTTTTTTTAGTTTACGTACTACTTTAGAGACGATGTCACAGAATTAAGGAATGACTCTAATTCTTGGCCAAATTATCGAGTATAATCTGGTTTGGGTCAGTTTACGCTTTATAATCCGCGAAGCGGATTATAAAAAAGTGTAAACTGACCCAAACCAGATTATACTCGATAATTTGGCCAAGAATTAGAGTCATTCCTTATAATTTAATTTTAAAATAATTAAACAACTTTGGATGTAAAATTGTGTTGCTTTTTACAAGTTCAAATTTACCGCGCAATAATACAACCTTAGTAACGGTAGTGATGTGAAGCGAGGGAAGGTAATAACTGATACATAGATCTAGCAGCCATGTTGTGTGTTTACATGAGGTAAGATCGAGTAAATGTTTGAAATTAAAGATAGAGTTATTAATTCTTGAATTTTCCATGGATTCCGAATTTGGAAATGAGGGGATTGCATGGATAAGATGATTAAGCTGGTCGTCAAGGGGGTGTGTCCCCATACCAAACCAGATTATACAAAATGTTCTGCGTTCCTTTTTGGAAATCAACCAATGAGAGGCGAGAATATAAACAAAATTAAATTATAACATGATGTGAATTATGAAAAAAAAATTCTCTAACTTGAAAATGCTTTTAATTACAAACATTAAAAGCTTGTAATGTTCGTTGAATTCTTATATCAAACTTATGAGTTAAAAATTCATAATGCATTTTTAACTCACCCAATGAACGATCAAAAAGCTGTTGTCAGTTTTTGTCAATTAAAATCGGAAAGCTTTTTTTTCTCATTGAAAAGATATGATCAATATTTTTTATCGTTTTTATCTAATCTTAAACATCTGATGGACAATTTTCAAATTACCTGACTGGGGGACATCTTGGATCCGCCAAATAACAACTGTTTTGCTTGTTTATTTGTATGCAGGATGGAACTACAAAATCGAATTATAAGCTATAAATCATCTAAATTTGGAAACGAGAATAACACCACAGAAAATACAAATGTACGAAGAATATACTAGTAATCCTAAAAAACTGAAAGAAAAGATATTCAAACATAAATGCTTTTTTTATCAATTACCCTATCCCCCTCAAACATAAATAACAATTAAAACAAAACATATTCTTGTTTTTGAAAGAACTATAATTCTTCATGTTAATAAATACTTTTTTCTATGATCATATAATCACAAATTTTTGTTGTTTTTCTTGTGTTGTAGATTGAATTATATCATTAGTGAAAATTCAGAGTACTTAAGCATTTTCAACATATCATTACCTCACTATGTACCTCACTACGCCCATAGCTATAACTTTCTTAGAGAAATATCTATGAAATATGTTTATAGGATAATTGGCAATAATGTGTAATGTCTTGAGAATCGGTTTGTTTTTCTTATTTTTTGTGAATGATCAATAAAGCTCACCCGCCGTGTGCTCCATGTCATGATTGAGAAATAACGGAAAACTCAACATTTTAGTGTATAAATTATAAAATAACAATTAGTACAAAAAAACGTCAATCAGCATTTGACTCATTGAAAAATTGTATTTGCTGATAGGGTCATATTGTATCGACCATAGAATTTACGAAATAATGACTTAAAACGATACTGCTGATATTCTTGTTTCATCAACTTGTTTGTATATAATTTACCTCGTTTCATAAATTGTTCATACGTAAAACATGCTCTTGCATATCGAATCAACTGAGATATTTAAATTACGTATACAGGTGATGAAGGTACGTATATTGTATACCACCCTTTTTTGATGACAGGCATATCAGTGCCTCATTTATGATATACTGTATACAGGGTTATTTTCGCCCTGTCTTATTTTCGCCCTATCACACTTGCAAACAATTTTGCCCTGTTTTAAATTCGCCCATCCATAGTTTTGTTTTAGAAATTATACTGTATTCTTTGAATTCGCCCCATTTTAAATTCGCCCAAATGAGGGTAGGGCGAAAGGGACGAAAATAAAACGGTGGCGGAAATTTCCCTGTATACAGTATTTAATTTTAGGGGATCAGATTACATAATATGATACCAAAGTTTTTTTGTATTCTATTGAAAATTTGTCTGATCCCCATATAATATGTTTATATTTTTGTTTTGCGTCATTTTCGTGAATTAATGACATTTTTTCACTTTCACTACTGTTGTTATTTCAATTTTAATCCATCTAAAAACTAGTTAGGTTGACTTGGCTTCGGTCTTGCATAATAACAGAGGAACATAAAGGTATATGGCTGCATAAGTAGGGTTGTTGGCGATAGAAGAGTTAAAGTAATCAAGTGTATCATAGAGCGTGGTTGTTAGATTACCATTAACGCCTTTTTCAAGCAAAATATCAGAATATGAAACAGATGAATCAGACTCCTGTGGTATCCTTTATGTTTACTTATAATAAAGACAAATGCCATTGTATTATTATAATATTGACGCAAAACATTTTCTTTTCGTTAACTAGAGCACATGAATTGATAACTTAACCTCACCCTTGGTAATTGAGTTTCTGAAATCTGATTAGAGAACTGTGATTCTATTTTTAAAATATTTTTTTCTTAGTTTCATTGCCTCTCTTTTCTTGCTTATTTAACGCAGGTAATGTAAATCCTAACCCTGGGCTTTATCTTAATGATTACAAAATAAGTTCATGCTCAGTCTACTTTAAGTAGTATTATGCTTTATGAGAAAAATAATGCAACACTACATTTTATACTTTTCCTTATTTTAGAAATGCTATCCGATAATTAAACAAATATTCAACACCTGTTTTGCTTTTATTTATGCACGATCACCAAGATAATATCGGATAGAACTCGACTCGGATGCACGGGCTTTTCATGGTTAGTGAGCAAAAGCTGTTTTTGACGTGTTCTTCTACACAAGTTTAAGTAGCCAAAATTCTTTAGAGAAAGAACTGTATAAGGTTTATTTGGACTCTATTCGATATGAAAAACATTTTTGACCACATTTACCCGTTTGTCATACCACGACTCAGCAAAAACCAACGTAATATTGCTAAAGGGATACTTCAAGCTGGAATGGCAAAAATTATCGTTGCACGACACTTTGAAGTTCATCGTAACACCACCCAATAATAATGGACACTTTTTCAACACTCTGGTAACACTCGAAATCGACCACGTTCTCGGCGACCTCGCGTGACGTCGCGTCGACAGGACAACCACATTAGACTCGTGCACCTGAGAAATTGTTTCCAGACAGCAAGTTTGACTGTTTGAAGTATTCCTGGACTTAGACCAATCATCCCAAGAACTGTGCGCAATCGTCTGCACGAGCACATTAGAACAATAAGTCCAGATGTTCGCCCAATACTGCTTCAACGTCATTGTATCGCTAGACAAGCGTGGTGCAGACGACATCTGCCATTCCGACTATAGGACTGGGCTATTATTCTGTTCATGGACGAGTCCAGATTTCATTTGGATAGCAGTGACGGCCGTCGTAGAGAGTATCGTCGCATTGGGGAGCGGTAACAGGACGCGTGTGTTGTGCACCGGCGACAATTTGGTGGAGGCAGCGTTATGTTGTGGGGTGGAATCACAGCACGTGGAAGAACCCCTCTTCAGATCGTCAATGTAAATCTCATCGGAGTGCACTATCGAGAGAAAATTATTCAGAGCCATTTGATACCCTTCATACAGGGACAACGGAATCACATTATTTTCAGCAAAACAACGCAAGGCCACATGCTGCACGCAAAGGAAGGGACGTTTTCGCTCAGCAGTATGTAGATGTCGGCCCCGATTTATAACCGAGCAAACACGTTTGGGAAGAAATGGAACGAGGTGTACGTCATTTGCCGAATCAGCCAGTTACGTTGGCTGATTTAGGCCAGGTCTTTACCAATATCTGAAACAACATCCCTCAAGCATATCTAAACACGTTGATGTCATCAATAAGGCGCCTTTGTCAAGCATACGTTAGTGCAAATGGTGGTCACACATGATATTAACTTTGTTAAGACCAGTTTGAATACTAGTGTTTCTCCAGTGTTCATAAATTGCGTTGTTTGACGTTGTTAATTATATAATATTGTTATGAATGCATTTGTTTATGTATTATATATGTTACCCTTAACCCAATAATTGCATACATATAAATTCATTCAAGTGGTTTTATTTTCACAAGATGGTGGCTAAAATAGTCTAGGTCTATCTATGTATACTCACCGTCAATAGAAACGCAAGACTCTAATTTTAGGGTGAAAATTTATACATGTATACGGGATATAACTATTTACCAAACAAGTTGGGACATCTTTTACTTTGCCAAATAAGTTATTTAAAGGTTGAATGATTTTCATTCCATTACCAAAAGATTTTTTAGCCCTCTTAACAGATAACTCTTTAATAAAACATCCCCCTTCCGACCATTAATCAAAACATGCTAGTCCACCATGTGCAACATACGCAATCCGATTTCCACCATGCATTAGGTTTATCAATGTCTTTATCTGAGCGAAATAAATATCCTTTGGCATTTTTAAATACCTGTTTTTTCAGATACTGAGGTCGAATTTTCCCTAACTTTGCGCAGTATAATAACCATTAGACTTCCGGTCAATGAACTGTCATTCATGCTTTTGAAACACATGAGCCCGAAAAGACGTTTTGTAGCGTACATTTGTATCTGTAGCTCTCCTTTTTCTTTATTTTGAGAATTTCCAGCATTATCAATGAAAATGCGTGCTTTCGGTAATTTTAAGGAAATACAGATATCACATCCAGAAAAGAAAGAAATATATTTTCCCGGAATTTTAGTACAATACTTTTGAATAACAGGTACAAAACCTTAAAAACCCAAAATATTGTCAAATAATTTATCAAAAATGCTAATATTTGATTTCTGTTAAGAGGGCTAAAAACCAACTTCCGGTAATGGAATGAAAATCATTCATCCGCTAAATAACTGATTTGGCAAAGTTCAAGATGTCCTACCTTTTTTGGTACATAGTTATATCTTGTACATAATTTTCACCCAAAAATTAGGGTGTTGTGTTTCTATTGACGGTGAGTATATATATAACCCAGGCGAATTTAAAAAGAAAAGTACATACAGCTAAACATATTTTTGGGAAAATAGGGTGCCTCTGGACAGCCGTTGGTAAAGTGGGCGCATGGATGATTATTCAAATGTTGATTTTCGAGTACCATGCAATTACCTGTGAATATGAAAGATTCCATTTACATTTCACAAAAAAAAACATGTGGTTCATACGAATGTAAAAAAATGTACAGATTAGGCTAGGAAGATACTGGTATCAAACAATATACCGTTTATAAGGTTTTAAACAAGCCTTGCCTTCCCCAAGAATCAAACCAAAAAGTACAATAAGTCACTTTTTTATTTGCGAGAACTTTATATTTGTGTTATTACACGAGTTTATCTGCTCGCAAAAATTATATTTTTGCGTGTAATTTTAATAGTAAGGATCATATGCAAATAACAACAACCATTACTCGCGCATTCAAGACCCTGCTTGGATTTCAAGACTTATCTAACAATGTATGTATTTATTAGATAAACTTAAAACAATTCACGGTGTCTCCAAACTTAATCGATACTCAGAAGATTTAATTTAGTTTTAGACTAGATTACAAATCCTAATGCTACAGAGATTTCAACAACCCCGTTAAATGTACATTAATTTGTCGTATTTTTGACCCTGTCAATAAATATAACCTATAATTTGGTCAATTGTTTGTCCCTTGTTTTTAAACTACATGTAACGTATATTCGATCATGGGATGTCAAGTTTACATGAGTTATTCATAGGGTGTGGTCAGCAGTGGATGGTTAATCTCTCTAGGCACCTGATCCCACATCTGCAATTTTCTGGGGTTCTTTTTATGCCCTGTTAAAAGAATTGTATTGTTGTGGATATTTTAAAATTATCTCCGTTCGCTATCTTTACCTTTTTTCATTGGCAAATATATATTTAAACACATGATATCGCTTGCATATCGAGATATTATGCAATTTATAATATATTCTACCTCATTTTTGCACGACCTTTTATTTCATTCAAAATATTACATTGCATAACTTTTCGTATTCTTTTATGAAAACTTCTCATTCTTTTTTTCTTCTTTTTTTAGAATTGATCAATGCATGCTGTATATTTTGGGAGACATGTTTACCAGTGAAAAGCTAGAATACCGCGCTTGTCTGTGACTTAGCTCTGAATGTCTTCAATTAGTAAAATATCTTACTATGAAAAAATTGGAAGACAGTCATAAAGGGAAAAATAATCATTGATTGCCATTTTGTGATTCTTGATCTTTTCTTAAAATGTAATAATAAGCATGATATATATGGAGATAACGAACAGTATTCAAGATCAAAAGTCCATAAAACAATACAAAATAGGAGCAGAGCAAACACGGACCTCAAAAACATCAGAGGTGGGTCAGGTGCCATTAAGGAGTGAGCATCCCCTGCCGACTTGTAACACCCTCCGTGTACTTCTTGTCATGATCGAGATATAACGGGAAAATCCGTCGTCAATTCATTATATGATAATGGAATAACAATTAGTATGAAAAAAGTTAATCAGCATTTGACTCGTGATGAATTGTATTTGCTGACTAGGTCATTGTATCGAGCATAGAACTTAAGAAATGGTGACTTTTAACGAGATTGCTGATATTCTTGTTTCATCAACTTGTTTGTCAATAATTTACCTCGTTTTAGAAATTTTTCATAAGTAGAATCAAATGAGATATATAAACTACGCATTCGGGTAATGAAGGTATATTGCTGCATAAGAAAGGAAAGGTGACGATTAGCAAAGTTTAAGAATATGCTAGTATTTTTTCAAACTATTACCTTTCTCAATCAAACCACTCACTCCATCGTAACAGAATTCCACCAGCAACGAAAGATTGGAAAGGGGTAGACAGTGATAAACATTTTTGAACTCTTTGACTTCAGAACAATTGAGTCTGAGTGTAGCTGTTTCTACTGCCGATAGATTTCTGGGACAGCTATCTACTGGGAAGATTGGAAATCCTGCTGGTCGCAAAGTCATCTGAAAATAAAGGAAAAAAGGATTTTTCTGTTAAGAAGCTTATGATAACTTTAATTTTCTAAAATTGTATTAAAATTCAAGAAACTATCTATCAGAGAAAGTAATATTTTATGAAACATATGGTCTTTTTCGATATGATATAAATATCTTGTTATATAGGAAATTGTGTGTGACCACATAAAGCTTACATAGATTTTTAAAAAAAAAATTGTAAGGCCTGCTTTAAACACCTGGCCGTTCCCCTTTGATCGATTTTTTGTTTTACGTCCATCTCAAGAATTAAGATGTTGGGGGGGGGGGGGGGGGGGGCTACAAATTCTGACCTATACTCACTAATTAACTTTAGTTAAATAAATTAGTATATTGTGTTAAAAAACACAATATGTAATTCAACTTTATAGCCGTTTTAATTATTGGGATACTTCCAAAGAACTTGCAATGGGGTTTTGATATTAAAATTATTGTCAGCTTCTATTAGTCATTTTAACATCTTTTGAAATCAATATTTTAATAACTTTTGAAAACTTTCTGTTAATCACTATTGAAATATTTATTTCAAAAGTGAACATTATTTCAACAGTGCTTGCAACTTATGTTTGGTATTGAAATGCACTCCATACAACTATTGAAATAATTAGTGGTTGTATTTTGATAGAGGTTGCAACCTATGTTTGTTATTGAAATGCACTTTCAACCACTATTGGAAAAAAACTATTTCAATAGTGGTCGTATTTCAATAGTCGTTGCATATTATGTTTGGTATTGAAATGCACTCTCAACCACTATTGAAATTAATATTTCAATAGTTGTCGTTATTTCAACAGTGGTTGCAATAATGCTCTTTATATAATGTATTTTATTAAAAAAGTGTTTTTGGGGAGAGAGAGAGTCTTTTTTATACTTAAAAATATAACCTCATAGAAAGAAACCAGCATTCATATGGTAGACAATAACTCTTCTTGAGTGATGTATTATAGATGGCAATGTTCATTTACATTATCTTGCACCTTTTTTCATATAATGTGTTATACACTTTAAAAAAAATTCTGAAAAAGCGAACACAAAACTCTGGAGAGAGGAGGAAATTATAAATATTAGAAATGGGTGTTTTTTTTTCTTTCTGAGCCACCTATTAGTAAACACACATTCCAATAATGATTACTGTCCACTTTTGAAGTTGGCTCCTTAGAAAAAATTGTCTTGCGTGCGACTACATTTTTTGATAACACGGCAGCGGGAGCCTTGTTATTTCGGACACTTAACTGGCCCAAAGAAAGCAGTTTCCGTCGGGGGGGGGGGGGGGTACAACCAAATACTTTCAGTTATGAGTTTGAGGTAACTGCCAAAAAAGAAAAAGATGGAAAAATACCCTTAGCCAGCCAAAAAAACGACTTTTTAAATAATCTTATGCGTGAAAAGAAAAAAAACCACTTGCTGCGGCCTTTAACTCGACCTTCAGATATATCGACGACGTATTGTCAGTTAACAATGGAAAATTTCATTCCAACGTCGATATGATATATCCAGGAGAGCTTGAGATAAAAGATACCACAGAGTCTAACCCATCTATATCATACTTGGATATTTTACTTCAAAAAGACGTTAACGGTAGCCTATCAGCCAAGTTATATGATAAACGTGATGACTTTAACTTTTCTACCGTCAACTTGCCTTGTTTATGCAGCAATATACCCTCATCACCTGCATACGGAGTGTATATATCCCATTTGATTCGATACGCAAGAGCATGCTCTACGTATGAACAATTTCTAAAACGAGGTAAATTATTGACAAACAAGTTGATGAAACAAGAATATCAGCAGTCTCATTTAAAGTCATCATTTCGTACGTTCTATGGTCGATACAATGACCTTGTCAGCAAATACAATTTATCAATGAGTCAAATCCTGACTGACGTTTTTCATACCAATTGTTAGTCCATTATTTATACACTGAATTGACGACGGATTTTTCCGTTATTTCACGATCATGACAATGAGCACACGGCGGGTGTGACCGGTCAGCAGGGGATGTTCACTCCTCCATGGCACCTGATCCCACTTCTGATGTTTCGGAGGTCCGTGTTTGCTCTGCTCCTATTTTATATTGTTTTATGGAATTTGAGATCGAATACTGTTCGTTGTCTTTATATCCTTCTTAATTGAGGGAGCACAAGCATTTAGAATCTCGGTTCCTACGGCAGTGAACCATATTTGTTTATACACTGTTTGTGAATTATCAAAAAGCTGTAAATCAAGCATTTTAGTAGGTCGGATTATTTTCATTAAATTTTCTTTGTATTCAAGTTATGTTCCTCTAGTATGTCAATGTTTGTTAACCATATGCATTATTCCTCAAAATATACATGTTGTGTTCTTACATTTTGCGTCGAGATCAACGTAAAATGTAATAACGCAAAATGTGATAACACGATTTTCGGATTATTACATTTTGCGTAATTACATTTTGCGTCAAAATATACATGTAAAATACAAGATACACTTCAAACTAAGTATGACCGAACAGTTTCGGCCCTGAAGTTCTAATGCAATATCCAATAACGAAATTTAACAAAGTAAAACAAGGAATACTGATTCAGGTACACTGACAAAAACTAGAGGTATTGTGAGCAAAGCGCTGTTACAACGCGAATTGTAATAACAACGCCAAATGTAATAAACTGGGATTATAACATTTTGTGTTATTACATTTTGCGTCGAGATCAACGTAAAATGTAATAACGCAAAATGTGATAACACGATTTTCGGATTATTACATTTTGCGTAATTACATTTTGCGTCGAGATTAACGCAAAATATAATAACGTGCTTTTCGTTATAACATTTTGCGTTATTTTATTTTTGCCTTGAACACAACGCGAAATGTTTATAAAGCAATATATAATTATTTTTTATTGCGGTTAGCACAAACAATAAATTGATCTGAATATATAAAGGATATCTAGATTATGTGCCTTCATATTGGCTTTATGCGAGTTGAAATGGGGTATATTCGCGTTCACGAGTATGCGAGTCGATCGAACATCTAATTTTAATTAGATTATACGTTTCTATACGTTCTTGGGGAAGGGGTTAACATCCGGCATCCGCCTCTACAGTAATTGAGACGGATAATTTTGCTAAATATTGACACTTCTTCGAAGTATACGTCGATTGTGTTTTCCATGCTCTTTACAAAATTCTTGATCATTATTATTTCTTTTATAAGGCAAGAATTTTTACAAATCAAAGTTTTGATAAATTTGAATCTTGAAGCAATGCGGAGGGATCGTGTCAAAACCGGAAGTGCTATTGATAAAGCACCTAACCATGGATAAAGCATAGGTTTATTCCATGGGTAGTATCATCAACACGTATGAGATAAATACATGTTACCAACGTGGGAACCAAGCTTTACAGGATATTTAGAACTATGACAATTAGGCCAAATTTACGGCTTTTACGGACATATAACTAAATCTAAATGTATCTTTTTTCAACTCTGACTTTTATTTAATGCATTGTACCTAATTATAAAACATTAATCTATTTTTGATTAACATAAATCAATCTTAATAAATTTCTAACCAATAATATTTCTAATTACCAAAGACTGACCATAAGTCCATTAAAAGCTCTTGATGTGCATGTTCGGCACGTGTACACTGGTTTGCAAATTAGAAGTGTATGTGTGTATGTCTAGCACAGAGGGGCTGGCATGGGGTATTTTCTTCGTATGTTGATCATTGTACAACTACGGACATGCAGAAACAATTCATCAGCCGGGCTTATTGCTCAAAGAGCAATTGCTGGCTTATGTCATCCTGTTCAAGGCAGGAAGTCAACCCCATAGTCACCATTTAAAAATTACGTGCAAAAATGTAATTCTTACTCTCAAACGCTTTTGAGATAAAACAAAGGCTATATAAAGCAACAAAAATAAAACGAAGTTTTATCTATATAAACAAGCTAATTCAGAGAATTTGTGTCCCCCGCTTAAGGAAAAAGTAAAACATGCGCAGTTGGGGGGGGGGGGGGAGAGTTGGATCCTCCTCACTGAATTTGTAAAATTATTAAATGCATACATGCATGTATACTGAAGCAAATAAAATATACAATTATGGATATAAAGATTTAATTGCTTATTCTTTATTATGTGTATAGAAGATTCTTTTTATATGGAATATTTTTCACACTGTAATGACGATTTTATGAGTTTGTACAAGCCAGACCTCGTAGATTTTTTCATTTCGCGTGCTTATTACTATTATTTAGTAAAAAAAAGTATTTCAAAAAAAAAAAAAGACTGTCCGTCCGGGGCTTGAACTCGGGACCTCTCACTTTGGAAGCGAGAAACATACCACTAGACCACGGAATCGCTTTACATGGAATCAATTATATGCAAAAGTGAAGTCACATACATGTATGTATCTTCATGTTCGGTATTGTCAAAATTTTACACAATTCATGGTGTTTGTTTTATTTAGCCTTTATTAAATAGTTCTAATAGATGTAATAAGAACATAAAGTCCGGCGAGAACCTGTTTTATACGCGATAACTCTCCTCATGCCTCTGTGCTAAAAATAGCCACATGTAATACTATAAATACTAATAAAACAAACGGGGCGGGGAACTTTGAGAGGGGTGAGAGAGGTCCTAGGGAGTTTTGGTATAAAATTACATTAAATAAGCTCAAAATCCTCTTGAAATATCGCCCGGAAATGATAGTGTTACACACAGAAAGAATGTGTAAATTTACGACCTTGATTTTTGACCTCAAAATCAATAGGGGTCTTTATGAGGCCACAGGGAGTTGTTATGTAAAATTTCATTGCAATAGCTGAAATGGTTCTAGAGATATCGTGTGGAAACGAAAGTATTATAACAGACAGAATTTGCTTATTTATGACCTTGACCTTTGACCTTTTGACCTCAAAATCAAAAGGGTTCTTCTTTCGTCCATAGGGAGTTGCTATGCTAAATTTCATTGCAAAAGCTCAAAGGGTTCTCGAGATATCATATTGAAAGAAAGCGTTACAGACAGACAGAAAGACGGACGGACGGACAGACGGACGGACAAACCCAAATTAATATCCCCCACTTTTCAAGCGGGGGACAATAAACATTAGCAGTAATGACTTTGAAAACCAGTCCTAAGTCAAAGAACATAGTTCATTAGCCTAAGAATTTTTGTCCCCCGCTTGAAAAGTGGGGGATATTAATTTGGGTTTGTCCATCCGTCTTTCTGTCTGTCTGTAACGCTTTCGTTTCCACACGATATCTCAAGAACCATTTGCGCTTCTGCAATGAAATTTTGCATAGCAACTCCCTATGGACTAAGGAAGACTCCTATTGATTTTGAGGTCAAAAGGTCAAAGGTCAAGGTCATAAATTCGCAAATTCTGTCTGTTATAACACTTTCGTTTCCTCGCGATATTTCGAGAACCCTTTGAGTTTTTGCAAAGAAATTTTACATAACAACTCCCTGCGGCCTAATAAAGACCCCTGTTGATTTTGAGGTCCTTCAGAATTATACAGTCAATCTGATTGGTTTAGAGCAGGTCACGTGCAGGGAGACAACTCGTGATGTCTCCCTCACGCGCAGGGTGACAACTGTTACCTCCCTTCAGATGACAATGAAATAGCATAAGCGAGCATGCAGGGTTACAAGTGCGTTGTCGCCCTTTGATTAAATCTACAGTGGTTTAAGCGAGATAACTCCTATTTACAAGTTTTAAGTACAATGGTTAAATATTCGGGATCGGTTAACCAAAAATTCAAAAGATGACGTCAAAGTTGTCTGTTGACAAATTTTGAAAGTTTTTTGAAAGTGTGGAATCGGAGCAGAGTAGAAGCAAATAAGAGGTTTTATTACTATTTTCTACTCTATCTAATTGATAATTGTATGTTCTTCAGGATAATAAAACTATTATGGACTGTTTAGAAGGGAGACATCACCAATTATCAGGTCTGAGTAGGGTTGTCTCCCTCAGGTGCAACCTTATTCAGACCTGATAATTTGTGATGTCTCCCTTCTAAACAGTCCATAATTGTATAATAATCCAAAACCCGCATTATTACATTTTGCGTTATTGCATTTTGCGTTGATCTCGATGCAAAATGTAATAATCCTCATCGTGTGTTGTTGCATTTTGCGTTATTACATTCTGCGTTGATTTCGACGCAAAATGTAATAACTCAAAATATAATAATCCGGGTTTATTACATTTGGCGTTGTAACAAAGTGCTCACTAAATAATACCTCCGCTTTCCATGTGGTTATTAAGGCAAAGTCCATGGTTTGCTGTGGCCGGGAAAACTCCAAATATGTGTCGGATGAAAAAATAAAATTGGAGGTGTACAATGGGAATATGTTTTTTTGTTTTTTTTTTTTTTTATAAAAGATTTTATTTCAAATACATACATAGTTTCATATTTGAGGCATCACCTCCGCAGAGGCCTTCATCATACACCTCACCTGGGGTGCCAGGGGCTCCCTGGATTGGTAACAAATTTTATATATATATAAAAGGTAAATCAAGAATAATTTTGATAAATAAATATATCAAGCATAAACTTATACAATTTATGTGCTCTTAAATACTGAAACTGATGAACAATTCGGTTCACGTGAACCTGAAGCACATTTGCAGCTCTGTTCTGCAGCATGTTAAATAATAAAGAGGGTGTGTGTGTGTATAGAGCATTTATTACAAATGCCAAATGAGATTACAGATTTTACAATATCAGAATGCAGCAGAAGGTGGGGCCCAAAAACATCCCACACCTTATACAAAAGAAAACTAGTACATATATATTCTACAAATTTAACAGTAAGTACCTTAAACAAAAGAAACTATTACATCTATTTTCTACAATAACAAAAGTTATGCAATAACAAAAGGCACCTTATATAAAAGAAACTAGTACATGTATTTTCTACAATAACAATAATTATGGAGGATTGAAGGGGTGGTGGTGGGTAAAATTTGTAAACCACATTTTGGAGCCGAAATGTTATTCTGATAAGGATAAGGCTAATAGCCGTTACTAGAGGACGCTTAGGTATAAAACCCGGAAAAACCCTTCGGGACCCATAAATTCAAACAAATTGCTAATTAATAAAAATATGCAATATTACGTATTTAGATCACATAAATTCCATTATATACATAAATACACTTATGTGCTCTTAAATACTGAAACTGATGAACAATTCGGTTCACGTGAACCTGAAGCACATTTGCAGCTCTGTTCTGCAGCATGTTAAATAATAAAGAGGGTGTGTGTGTGTATAGAGCATTTATTACAAATGCCAAATGAGATTACAGATTTTACAATATCAGAATGCAGCAGAAGGTGGGGCCCAAAAACATCCCACAAGAGGGACAATGAACGTACAGAGAAGGGTCCCTCGCCCCACCCAAAAATGTGCTTCAATTACTTAATGTATACAGCTTGATAATGATGTAAATACTTACAAAACTATTCACAACATAGATCAATGGACTTCTAAGGATGGATAATAAAAATATTAACTAAAATAAAATAAATACATAATCGAAAGTCATTAACGTACGTACCAGGAATAGAATTATTGCACATCTTGACAAAAACATGTAAATAATTCAAAGAAATATAAACTATTTATACAATCCTCGATATGATACCCAACAACGAATATATTCAGTGCCGCCTCAGACAGTCACCAAATATTTCGTGTACATGCATGTATGTAAGTGTAGTATAAAGTGAAGACAGATAATTTCATATACAACTCGAAAGTCATTAACGTACGTATCAGGAATAGAATTATTGCATATCTTGACAAAAGCATTTAAATAATTCAAAATGATATGAAATATTAATACAATTATCGATATGATACTCAACAACGAATGTATTCAGTGCCGCCTCAGACAGTCGCCGAATACTTCGTGTACCTGTATGCAAGTGTATATTAGTATAAAGTGAAGGCAGATAAATTCATACACAACTCGAGAAAGTCATTAACGTACGTACCAGGAATGGAATAGTTGCATATCTTGACAAAAGCATTTAAATAATTCAAAATGATATGAAATATTAATACAATTATCGATATGATACTCAACAACGAATGTATTCAGTGCCGCCTCAGACAGTCACCGAATACTTCGTGTACCTGTATGTATGTGTAGTATAAAGTGAAGGTAGATAAACTATTCAATGTTAAGCTTTCTCATGCATTATTATGATATTTAAAGCATGAAATTGACGCTTTTATGAAGTTATAGTATTAACAATTAAATTTTAAAAAAGATGCAGAAAAATAGAGGATACCGCCTCAGACAGAATCCTCTATCTAGGTATTTAATACATTCAAATAATACAGAATAAGGAATACTTTCTCAACCATTTATCCTTTACAATCGGACTTTCTACCACCCTAAATGAAAACATATATGTGCTAATAGGCGGGAAAATAGAGACCTTAATGTTCTCCGGAATGACACCAGTTGCAACCATCCCATGTCTCATTTTGTGAGTCTTAAAAACACTAAAAAATGTGCCAGGGTGTTGCTGTAGCAAAAAGGGGTCCTTTGCAGCTAATTTCGCCTACTGCAATTGGGTTGGGATTTTATTTCTAGATAGACTTTTATTTTACCTAAATTGTATTGAAAGTTGATTTATTGTAAGACTCCTTTAAACTCCCTTGTTGTCGTGCCTGAAAAGGTATATTTCATCGAAGCAGAAATTATGGGTTTGAGTCTGAATGAACCGCGATTTCCCTTCCTCTCAGCAAAGATAAATTACAAAAAGGAACATAACCCTGTAGCAACATGTCCGTTACTAAGAATTGGCTATCTATGGTATTGCCACTATTTTCTTTTTTTTTTAATTTGAATATTAAAAGTAATAGGCTGCACGCATCAGCTGACCTAGCAAACTTTTTTGCTCCACTTAACATTTTACTGATTAACAAACGATTCAAGAAATCGGGGGTGTTTCGCATTTAAAAAGAGTATATCCATGCTGCCAAGTGATATAGAGCTAGCTGATTTTCCTAAACTTAATAGGTACAGGTAAGACATAAGACATATAAACCTGTCCCAAGGAGACCACTTTAATGCACTTGGTCTATTGATCACCCTGAATGAAACCCTTAAAACAATTTAGAGCATGCCCGTACACTTACTTTGCAATAAAAGCTAAAGTGGAATCTAAAAAAAATACAGGAGCTGCTGAGTTTGGAGAGCTGAAAAATATAGATTTGTAATCTTAAATATCCACAAGCACACTTTACCCAAAATATTGTAAAGAACCAACAATAATCTTCTTTTAAAAAAAATAAAAAAAAATGAATTTTCTGGTGTTTGTTAAGTTTACAATATGCAATAAATAGCTGTATTATCAGATTGGAATATGACAAATGAATTCTTCAAAAAAATCCCATAATTCAACAGCCAAAACAATTGGGAATAATTCATGAGGGTAATATTGCATTTTTTTTTTTTTTTGCAAGATCCATATAATTTTCTATATATTTTTTTTTTTAACAAACAATAACCATTACCCAAGAATCAGCTATGGAGAATGCATGTGTTTTGATGTAACCTTTATACATGGTATATGTTCAAATAACCACCGTATTAAGATACAAACTGTTTGTTTAAATTTCTTTGCAAATGTAGCTTTATTTTTTTCTCCAATTTCTCAGGTAGCAACATATTGGATTTTCCATTACCACTTGTCAAATTCAATTTAAGAAATACTAGCTTTGTAGATGCCCATGAAGTCTTTTTATCCGACACAAGTAATTCAGAGAAAATGTCCATTGACTTTACCAATCCATTATAAGACCACAGAAATATCTTCAAAAGTTAGCAAAAGAACTAGACAACCCAAGTGAAAACCTTATCATATAATATGAGACTTTCCCAGTGAAAGCCCAGTAGTTCATGATACTCATTGTGACTGGGTATACACACCATGCTGAGATATTCAGATGGTATGAAAGATCTTGTACCCTGAAGTTGTAAATCAAATCCATGCTTAATTCTGAAACCGAATGTCATTAATAATGACATAATTGCTTAGGAATAAATATTTAAGGACATTTGGGATAATAGGGGTTAAAAAAAAAAAAAAAACAAAACATAACTACATTACTTAAGGAATAATGTCAATTATCTGGGCTTTGCAAATTGTTCCCACACTCTAAGCAAATGCATTGGAATTTGCAGTTTTCAAGCTTCTTTCTTTTTTTTTTGAAAGCCTTAGTCTAAACCTTGATCAGAAGGGGGAGATGGAAAGACCTGTAGTTTCCTCTCTAGATCTACACACTAACCCTTTCCGAAAACATACCCTTAAACTTGTCTATATATCCTAATTTGTTTATCAACAGTTTGTCAAGGTTTACTTCGAGATGATGCCAAATCATGACTTGTCTCTACATGATTTACACAAAACTGTGTTCATTTGGGAATTTTCTAGTATAGACAGAAATTAAATGCAAAGATTGCTGTTTTCCACTGAAATACATATGTATAGTATTGATTGTTTGATCTGTATTTCTGGGTACTACTGAAATGTTAGAGTTAAAATCAATGTATACCAATTATTTTGGTGGTAGGCACAAGACTGACAAAAGGTGGTGCTCCAAGGTCAATATATTGCTCTTCCCAAGTCTTTTGTTAAAGCATTTATGGAAACAGTGCTAAAATAAAAATTGATCCCTGAAGAAGAAATATTAAATGATACCAGTTTTAGTCCCAGGTTTTTGTTTGTTTTGTTTTTGTTTTTTTGTTTTTTTTTTTTGTTTTTTGTTTTTTTTTTTTTTTTTTTTTTTTTTTGTTTTTGTTTTTTTTTTTTTGTTTTGTTTGTTTGTTGTTTTTTTTTTTTTAATAAACCCTGCCAATTTCTTTGTGTTAAATCATAAACAAGTCCACCGTAATGAAATTTACAATTGAAAATGCAATGTTGGTTAATGATTAGAAGCTTTTACAAAAATATATGCTACAAGCTCTCGATTCATTCAATATAGTTATTATCATTGTGTGTATATATTTAATATATATATAAATATATATATATATATATATATATGTACCTATAGCTATATATCCACACTCTTAAACAGAGAGGTACTTCCTATTACAACTATACAAGTCACTATGTTCTAACCTAACCATCCATGAAGGATTAATAAATGTACAAAACAATCAGTGGACAGCAAATTATTGTACTCGTACACAAGCAATATATCTGCCTAACCTGACAGGGCTAAGCTAGCTATGTATATCAAACCATACAGGATATGTCAAATGAATTGCCTAAACATACAGGACAAAACTAAGCTATCCCAACCTATAAGATATAGTTATAAGCATATCCAACCATAAGGGATATGTAAAACAAATTGTCTAACTACCACAAGACAAACCTGGTTATCCACATAAGGCAAACATACACCTGAGGATATGTAGAGCATAAGCATGTCCAACCAAGCAGGACATGTCAAGCAGAGTGTAAACCATACAGGACAAATCTGGTTATCTTACAATAGACGATAAAGATATTTGTAAACATATTTAAAATCATACTAGATACCAACCATACAAGATTAATCCTTAACATATAATTATATATACATACATTCTCTATACAAGCATATCCAAACAGAAAGGATATGTCAAATAAATTATCCAACCATACAGGATAAACTCAGTTACCAAAGCATAAAGGATATAAAATTCTGTATCTAAACCTATTCATCCATATAGTTTATGCAAAATAAATTGTCCAACCATGTAAAACAAAACTTGGTTACCCAATCACACGATTAACATATAAATACCTTTATATGAGCATATTCAACCATATAGGATATCTCAAATTAATTGTCCAACTATACAGGACAAACAGGTTACCAAACTGTACCAGATATGTATATGTATATATATTTACCATATACAAGCATGTCCAACCATATAGGATATGGCAAATAATTGTCCAACCATATAGGACAAATTGGTAACCAAACCATACAGGATATATATTGAAGTACAAGCATATCCAACCATATAGGATAGCTAAAAATAGTTGTCCAACCATATAGGACATCTTGGTTACCAAACCATACAGGATATATATATACTGTATACACGCATATCCAACCACACAGGATATGTCAAATTAATTATAACATAACCATACAGGATATAAATATACTGCGTCCAACTATATAGGACAATATGGTAACCAAACCATTCAATATATATACACTGTATACAAGCATATCCAACCATATAGGATAGCTAAAATTAATTGTCCAACCATATAGGACAAGTTGGTTACCAAACCATACAGGATATATATTGCTGTACAAGCATATCCAGCCATATAGGATAGCTAAAAATAATGTGTCCAACCATATAGGACATCTTGGTTACCAAACCATACAGGATATATATATACTGTATACACGCATATCCAACCATACAGGATATGTCAAATTAATTACAACCATACAGGATATAAATATACTGTGTCCAACCATATAGGACAATATGGTAACCAAGCCATTCAATATATATACACTGTATACAAGCATATCCAACCATATAGGATAGCTAAAATTAATTGTCCAACCATATAGGACAAATTGGTTACAAAACCATACAGAAATATCTATACATATACATACCGTGCACAAGCATATCCAACCATATAGGATATATATAGCAAAAAATTGTTCAACTACATATGGACTACCTTGGTAACCAAACCATACAGGATATATATACACTGTATACAAGCATATAAAACCATAGAGGATTTCTAAGATTAATTAACCAACATCTTTTATTATTATCATTATTAGTAGTATAATGAGCCTGATGTGGCTAATAAATCACTATTGGCATTTCCAAGTTCCAAAAATAAAACCCAAGCAAAGCATAAAATATACAATATGAATACCTTAATATGCTTTATCTGTGTAATTATGCAACCAACCCAATGGCAAATAATGAAATCAAAATAAGCGACTGACTGTCATAGCTACATGATGAACAACAAAGGTGATTTACTCTAGCTACATGCATTTGCAGTGCTAAATTCTTATATTATCCTGACAATCCACAGGCCAAAAACGTTATATGCACTTGTAACCTGCCAAAACTTGACCATATTACACTAAATTGTTATAAATATAAGTATTGAAGTTATGCAATCTGCCTACAAGCTTTAAAGTGCTGAAACAACTGACATCCTGTTGCTATTCTAATAGTTTGTGTAACCATGTGCTCATTTTTGGTGCACACCATTTTAACAGTTTACTTTATTCTCATTTTCTGATGACCCAAGTCTTTAGTAATGAAAAATAAAAAATCGTACATCCTAACCATGATAACCAAATTCTCTGCCTGATTTAGCATTAAAAAGCCTGTTAATACCAACAACACCTTAACATTGCACGATTCATATTCTATAAAGAACCTGTCAGGTTTACTTGGTGGTTTACTATGAAGAATTTGGTATGCTGACATTACACTGTGCACCAAATGACCCCGAATTTTTCTCAGCGAGTAAAACATTCTCAACCCAGTCGTATAACTTAGACTGCACAAATCATTAGAACCTTATTGTATATACATACTAAATCGGGTTTAATTTTATCAACTTCTGCGAGCCTACCATATCAATGTAATGCAACCCGAATATCCTCTATACAGAACCTTCTCGCTGAGATATTCAGATAGAAATTGATATTTCACTGTTCTACACAAATCTGCAAACGAACAATAAATCAATATCTTTGAATCAAAACCCTACTCTGCATGAGTGACACAATATAAATACTCACACCTAAGTAAAATTTGTAAACCACATTTTGGAGCCGAAATGTTATTCTGATAAGGATAAGGCTAATAGCCGTTACTAGAGGACGCTTAGGTATAAAACCCGGAAAAACCCTTCGGGACCCATAAATTCAAACAAATTGCTAATTAATAAAAATATGCAATATTACGTATTTAGATCACATAAATTCCATTATATACATAAATACACATAGTGTATGATTTTAGTAGAAAGTAACTATTATAAATATAGTTGGTATCAATGACATCATGATTATAAAATTCAATAGACGATAATTAGCTGCTTCAAAAATATGCAGCAGTGACATCATGTTTATAAAACCAGTATAAGGTTATAGTAGAATATACATAAATTTTACAAACAGAAAAGTTGACAGTAATATCATGCGGCAGGACTTGCTTTTACAGTTCACCTTCGCAGTCCGTTTTGTCCTGCCACATGGATGTACATGCAGAGGGCCAGCTCACCCTCTAGTACATATATAAATGATACATTTAATATACATATTATTATAAGTTTTGTGACAACAGTTCAAGAATTTTAAAATCTGAATTTATACATTTTGTCTTTTTAATAGTAAAACACAATTGCATCAGCGCGTTTTTTAAAAGCGACACACTCCTTCATATGTAACCTGGGGCCAGTTTCACAAAGCTGTCTTATGACTAAGATCTGTCTTAAGACCAAAAATTATCTTAAGATTGTACCATAGCTGTTTCACAAAACTGTCATATCTTATGACAATCGTAAGATCTTTCAAAATCTTAAGACAACTAGATACATGTCTTAAGTCTAAAGTGAAACTGGTGGCAGTATATATTTTAGCCAAAAACCGAAGGATATTTAAATATAAACGGCTTTTAATGATAGAACAATCCTTTGGACTATATTAGGCCAAACGGAACATTGCACCCCTGGCAAAAAATAATTTGCTAGTAAATAAACGATAGAAAACCTAAAAGTACCTATACTTTATGTTTTACACTTTATTCATTTCAATGCATTTTTTCTTTGCTTGTGTCCCCTCCCAACTGAAACTGCACCCACCAAATGCTTCTTAAGGCCATGTATGTACATGTATGTAAAATTCATATATCGTATAACTTTATTCAAAATGGCTAAAGTAATTCCAGATCCTGTGTTCGAGATACATATAGTTTATTTATTGGTAGGTTACATTAATATCTTTTAATAAACAGAAATACGAAGTATATGCATTTTTAGAGTTAGATAAGTCCATGAAAGTTTTTTTAAAAAAAAACTTATATGTAGCTACACTGCATTTTTTAGACATTTTACTTTTTTCATTTCTTGGTGATTTTTTCTTTTTTAAAAGAAGTTATTAAGTGAAAAGAACATTAAGTGGTACAAAATTAGATGAAATAATAAATCATGCTGTATCATTTGGTGCTTATGTACATGCTTTCTGCATTCTTTCTTAATAGTACTGAAACAATAAAACTTTGATTGGAAATTGTTTTTTCGTTTCTTTCATCTATTCATCTTTTATATTCATCTGTTAGCTGTTATTTTGCTGCAGTAGTTGAAGCGTTTTAAAGACACCTTCATCGAATTTTATGAACGAACTTTGAACACGATTTGGTGTTTTAAAAGGATTCATTGCTATAATCATTCAGTAATTGCAAAGGTTAAGATACTCTAGTAGCTTTAATAAAAAAAAAAAGCATCTCATAAATGTCGCCAGGAACTACTATTTTCTGAGCAAGAAGATCGACATTTATAAAAATTCTATTCTATTTTTTATGGTGATGAAATTAATTCAAATTTAATTTTATGACCCAACCTCCAACATACACAAATAAAACACACCTTAATTACATTAAAGTTGCTGCAATAAAATGTTTTTGGTTTTTTTTTTCGAGAGTATATCTGCAAAATTAAGGAAAGGCAACTAAACTTTGTGCAAACATATTTTTACCAAAAAATCCCTGTGGAAATGGAGAATGAAATTCGTCTTAAGATTTGTCTTAAGATTTCTTATAATTAAGATAGTTTTGTGAAACAGCAGTGGCAAATCTTATGATTGTCATAAGTCAGATCTTAAGATGATCGTAAGATCTATCTTAGGACAAATCTTACGATAGTTTTGTGAAACGGGCCCCTGGTCTTTAACAATTCTACATTTCATTTTATATTTGTAAATCTTACACGCCAAAAATGACAATGTATTATCTAAATTAAAAGTGTATTTGTTGTTGAAAATAATAAAGCCTATAACAATCATTTTCCATGTTATATCTATCTTTATTAATTGAGAAATTTTACTCCAGATTGGCTTTATCAAGTCACATTCGAAAATCAAATGTTTGATATTTTCTTGTGTATCGCACAAATCACAGTTGCCACTGTTGTTTTTATCCCACTTACTAACGGATAGATTTGTATTCAACAGATATGTAGTAGCTTATAACTAAATTCTGATACAGATTTATCAAATAATGAGCGAACTTTATTTTCATATATAGTATCGAAATGACTCTTATCTATTTGGAATTCTCTACACCAGATATTTTCCATGATTGGCTTGTGTGATTTCTTTTTTATTAAAATGTTGTAGAAAAAACAAGATTTTTTATTAGAAATATCTTCAAATTTTCCGTCAAAATAGAATTGTTGATTAGCGTTTATGTTTACAAAGTTTATAGTTTGCATGTTTATGCATGAATAGTGTTTCTTTAAGGCGGTCTTTACCATTAAATATTCGCAAAGGAAATTATTAGTGGATGCTAATTTTTCTTTAATTTCATTTACAGTTTTGAAACCATTGTCATTAAAAAGGTCTTTTACTAACAAAAGACCCCTTTGGTCCAATTCGGAAAGAATAGTGGTTTACCTTTAAAGCAAATGTTTTTATTAAGCCAAATATTCTGATTGGCAAGATTTATAAGAGTATTATCCTTACATTCATTAAAAGCCAAGACAACCTCTTTATAAAACTCAGGAAGGGAGTTTAGTATGAGATCATTGTAATTTGTTACGCTTGAATTTGTTAAAAACGCAAAATCTATATTATTTTTGTACAAAACAGCATTTACGAGAGAGAGTAGACTGCTTTTATCTTTCGTAATCTTTGTAACCCATGAGGCTTTAATAGCTTTGACTTTAGACTCAAAGTCAGTGATACCGATTCTGCCTTCGTTTATGCTTCTTATTAAGGTTTCGCGTTTAATTCTTTCACGGTTACCCCAAATGAAGGAGAATATTATTTTGTTTAGACTTTTGATGAAAGATTGCTCTGGGTTCTCTAATATTGAAGCAGTGTATAATATTTTTGAGATTAATAGAGAATTTATAATCTGACATTTTCCAAAAATAGTTAATTTTCTGCTTCGCCAAGAGTCAAGTATTTTTTCAAATTCTCTTAATTTGCATAGCCAGTTTTTCTCATTTCTTTCTGCTTCGTCATGCCCGATGTATATGCCGAGGCATTTTATTGTTTTAGAGTTAATTCTGACACCATGTAGAGATGTCTCCCCTTCAATGTCCTGTTTAAGTTCTCCCAATAGAATACATTCTGTTTTTGATAGATTCAACTTTGTACCTGATATCGACCCGAAATCTTCAATGATTTTAATTACGTGTTTAAGAGATTCTTCATCTTTGACTGGAAAAGTACTATCATCCGCATGCTGTATGCATTTTATTTCCAATGGCAATATGTTAATAAAGATTCTGGGAAAGTTTTATTTACTTTCACCTAGTAGTATAAGAGGAGTTGAGGATAAGAGATCGGCAGACGTACAGACAGACGCGGATGGACGGACGGACATACCGATAACTTTATACCCTCCCGCTTTTCAAGCCCAATTTGACTGATAAAACACATAAAACAAGCTAATTCAGAGAATTCGTGTCCCCCGCTTAGGGAAAAAGTCGGCTCCCCCTGACTGAATTTGTAGAATTATTAAATGTATACATGTATACTGAAGCAAATAAAATACATGTATGTCAATATGCATATAAAGATTTGATTGCTTATTCTTCATTATGTGTATAGAAGATTTTTTTATATAGAATTTTTATCACACTGTAATGATGCTTTTATAACCTCATAAATTTTTCATTTCACATGCTGAATACTATCATTTACAGTGGACCCTCAGATATCCGGACGCCAGATATCCGGATGCTTCAGTATCCGGACGATTTTTCATCGGAACAAAATTTTTAAATGTTATTTTGTCTTGTTTAATTGCTGATTCAGATATCCGGATGCTTCACATATCCGGACAAATTGACTGGGAACCAAACTGTCCGGATAAATGGGGGTCCACTGTAGTTTAAAAAAAAAAAAAAGAAAGGTTCGACCGAGATTCGATCCCGGGACCTCTCACACTTGAAGCGAGAGACATAACCACTAGACCACGGAATCGCTTCACATGGTACGAAGTATATGCAGAAGTGAAGTCACATATATTCATGTTTTCATGTTCGGTATTCTCAAAATTTTACACAATCCATGGTGTTTGATTTATTTAGCCTTTATTAAACAATTCTAATAGATGTAATAAGAACATAAAGTCCGCCGAGAACCTGTTTTATACGCAATAACTCTCCTCATGCCCCTGCTCTAAAAATAGCGACATGTAATACTATAAATACTAATAAAACAAACGGGGTGGGGCACTTTGAGAGGGGCGAGAGACGTCCTAGGGAGTTTTGATATAAAATTACATTACATAAGCTCAAAATCTTCTTGAAATATCGCCCGGAAATAATAGTATTACACACAGACAGAATGTATAAATTTACGACCTTGAACTTTGACCTTTTGACCTCAAAATCAATAGGGGTCTTCATTAGGCCACAGGGAGTTGTTATATAAAATTTCATTGCAATAGCTCAAATGGTTCTAGAGATATCGTGTGGAAACGAAAGTGTTTTAACAGACAGAATTTGCTTATTTATGACCTTGACCTTTGACCTTTTGACCTCAAAATCAATAGGGGTCTTCTTTAGTCCACAGGGAGTTGCTATGCTAAATTTCATTACAAAAGCTCAAAGGGTTCTCGAGATATCGTGTGGAAACGAAAGCGTTACAGACAGACAGAAAGACGGACGGACGGACGGACGGACAGACGGACGGACGGACAAACCCAAAAAATTAATATCCCCCACTTTTCAAGCGGGGGACAATTAGACTTTACACATCGACGCTGCATTTATATGTACAAGGATAACTTCGATCAATATCTGTTCAGCTAATTGGCATTGCATTTCAATTTGTAAAAACTAAACATTTAGAATTTAATGTACACGTACGAGTTTCAGTTGCAGAAACATTCTCATTAATTTCACTTCAGTAATGGCTATTAAATAAATCTTCTATACAGATACATGTATTATCAGAGGTTATAACTCTTCGTAATAGCAACATTTGAAAAAACTTTTTTCTAAATACTATATTCTGCAAAATATTAAACCTGGATTTAGAAACATGTACATGTATTATACAGCTATATCATAAATGCGAGGACAACCCCCCTCCCAAACAATACATCCCGGGTTCAGAGATAATTTACTTTTATGTCTTCTTTCTTAAATTACTTTAGTACACATTTACAATGGTTTTCAATGAAAACCATAAACATAAAATTCACTTTGAAAATAATTACATCCGTAATATTAATAAATCCCCTCTTTTTTATACATGTAACAGAATTTAAAAAAAAACTAATATAACTTTAGCCAGTAGCATGAGCAGAAAGGCCATTTTTATGCTTATGTCGTACCTCTCATTCGCTTTCTTTTCCGTTAGCCGGAATCTTTGACCCTGTGCCTCAAAATAAGACATTGTTTATTTTTTCTTTCATTTCCCTTTTCGGAACCCCTTTGCAAATTTAAATATCCATTGTTATGTATTGTATTGTTACGGTAGCGACTGCGACAAGAAGTAGGTTTAAGGTATCTTTTTGGGATTTCATCGAAAGAAATCATAATGAAATTGAAAAAATTAGATAATGCAACTGTGAATGCATTGACTGATCACCTTTTATGGTTACTTTCGTTCGTAAGATGTCGGTGTTTCTTTAATAGGACGCTTGTTTTGTAGCACAGCGAAAGCAAGCTGGAGAAGAGATGTGTCCTTTGTTCGGCAATTTGTTATGAAAGCGCGAAATTACACTAGAAGACTAGTTGAATATATCTCAACAATTATATCATAACTAAATCCCTGTATCGTTTACTTAGTTTAGACTTTAAATATATTAGATATGGTTAGGTGAACACACAGATGACGGGAACGTAAGCGATACATAAGAAACAAAAACCCAAAGTCTAGAGTCAGTGACCAAAACGTAGATAGATAAGCTTTTTCTGAAGACTCAACACAATATCGGACCTATACGTCTGAGCATATATTACCTAGAAGTGCATTAAAATAAAATCTTTAAAGTTTGAAATTATGGTATTCGGTGATCTACATTTACGTTCTACATGCACGTAGAAAATGGTGGAATTTTATCCAAATCAAAATTGATGATTTAATTGAAAGAGTTATCTTGATATATATCCCCGGATTTATCCTGCTACACGTTCTTGTAATAAAAACTTAGTTTGCCAAACCTTTCTATAAGTCATCATTGCAACCCTCACTTTACAAAATTCCCCTCTTTCAGACTCGGTTGACATTCCTTAGGAAGGATAATTAACTTATTGTATTCAGTAGTGGATCAATTGTGTAATATTAATATTTTTAGGCTAAGATCTGTAGTGATATGGGCAAAGGTACACGTATAGCTAGTTTCCTGTAGATAATAATTTGACATTTGAGAAATTCATGAGAAGATAAACTACGACGGTTTATAAAGCGTGTTAGCGCTTCATGCTAAATATGAAGGCATGAAGCTATGTAATTCAAGTATCTCATGAATTCTCAAAAATTTGAATTCTTATCTTAATACTACAATGCTTGAATTAAGTTTGAAATAAATCAAGATCAGATAACCGCCCAGTTTATCTGCTCCAATGTAATTTAAAAAAAGTCGTACCCACTTGAATAATCTGTGTACGTGTACTTGGTAACCCAAATGTTCGAGAAATCGATAGAAACACAAAGCAATAAGTACTTACAAAATCGTAAGGAAGGACACGTAAAAATACAGCTATCCAGAAAAGTGTCACAGACATGTACATACTTCGTGTAAGACAAAATACCATGACAGCCGTCTGCAAAGAAAAACAATTTAACGGTACCTAGCGTTTTACCAAGTAATTAAAAAACGAAACTAGGAAAATCCGCATGTCACTGATATGAACGTGTATTCCCAATAGCCGTCTAGCTGTACTTGTAGTTTGCATTGGTTAACTAGCGCAAGCGCTCTAAAAAAAACCTGTAATTCCTATCGGCTGCGACTGAAATCAAGGGCAGAGAACCAGTGCTATCGGTTTGTGCATTTTCTGTAAAACACTGGACATCTGGATAACAGATGGAAATGGTTAAAATAAATAGTAAACATAGTAACTTTTTGTGGAAAAATTTTAAACAGTATTTACTCATTGTATCATGGCTGCGGTGTTTTTCCGTTGAAGTAAAGTGTACAATAACTGGAGATACACCGATGGGCGGAGCCAGCAAAAACTGCGCCGTGTAAATAAATTATTGAACACCAAGGCGGTTTCATCATTTTAAATTACATGTATATTGAATCTGAATTACAGAATGAAATGGGCAAAACAAAGGCTTAATTTCTGCAAGTGAAATAAAAGTCTTTCACATAAATTACAGTGCGTATCCAAAACTACGAAATGCTTTTACGGAACTCTCCAAATATTCAATCCTCCGCAACGAGAAATCAAGTTCTTGACACGAATTACACACAGAATTATATTAATATCACACCTATTGTAATATAGCGCTTTAGCAAAAAATACCATCTTTGTCGTGTTCTTTGTTTAACGAGAATAAGTGCATATGTACTGCATCCACAGATAAAGAGTTATTGACCCTGACACAGCGTTTTCGTTAATGCGACAGCTCTCAATTATGCTAAATGATCAACGGGTATCTTTTTTCTTGATTTTCGAATAACATTTGAATTTTCCTTCTTAACTTCGAATTTTTCCTGTTTGATATCCAAACTTAAGGTTTTCTTGTGACGGAGACATGAAAAAACTGTATGACCGTGGCGTTTTCAATGTTGATAGCCCCAAGACTTCACAATGGAAGGGTTTTTTTTAAATTATGTTACTTTTTTGTAACAGAGGACGAGAGAACTTGAGAAACATGGAAAAAGATGAGTATGTCATTAATGTACGAGGGCCGTTCAAAAATTACGCGGACTGTGCTATTATTTACTCTTACAGACGTCTATGGGCAGCGGAAAGGGCAAAAATTACCATAATAAGAAAACAATCAATTATTTTAATTTCAATAACCATAAAAACTTAACAAATGATACAATGCATAATCAACAGACGTTTTTGAAGAACAAATATACATTAAAGCATTTTACCAACGACCACGTACGTAACAAACATATATGAATGCAAAACCAACAATCATCTTTACAGTACAAACGTACATAAAAACGCGACAAGCGAAAAAATTTAACAAACGTGCATACGTGCGTAACAAACGGTAAATCTAGTCTTCCCGACTCCCGGCTTCCGACGGTCCCGTTTTTTATTTATTTCTTCATATTGTCGGTGCACAGAAATTCTTCAAACTTCTCATGCACATTTCCTTTTTAAATGAATTTAATAATATTTTGAAAACTTCGACAAATTTGCGTATTTATTACTGAATCAGCAGCAGCACCTTCCAAAAAGCGGTAAATGTAGTACTCCTAATAAATATGAAAACCAAAAACGGACATCGATACAGAGAGACGTAAGGTGTCGTAGATAGTAAAGGTGTGTTACGACTTACGGCTTTATATGTTTAGCGGCGTAACATTGTGGGGCTCCTTAATCTGAATGTTGAACGAAAGACAACAG
>NW_026934483.1:0-6017 GCF_032062105.1 Saccostrea cuccullata | reverse complement strand
ACAACGACTACGACAACGACTACGACAACGACAACGACAGACAACGGACAAATTTTGATCAGAAAAGCTCACTTGAGCCTTCGGCTCAGGTGAGCTAATAAGAGGAGAAAACAGAACAATTAGAAAGAGAATTTACTTCCCTGACATCGGGATCGAGATTCCGAAATTCTCGGAAGTTTCCGACAAAATCGGAAATACCCGAGCCGTGTAAGTGACGAAAGAATGATGTCAAATTAAAAGTTCTGTTGCGTTTGGACGCAAACGATTGTTTTTTGGCATGGAGATTGCATTTAATCATTGTTTGTATTTTTTTTAAGTAAGTTGTTGCTATGTTTTAGCTACCATGTTGCTTTGCACCGCAAAGAATTATTGGGAGTTTGGAATCTTTTCACGCGGTGAGATAAAAATTTCTTGGAACAATGTGCAGATTTCAACCCGAATTTCCTCCGTTCGTACACGTTAGTCTATTGAGCTCGCTACGCGAGCGGCGCTTCGCGCCGCCTCGCTGCGCTCGCTATTATTTCTTAGCCAACTGCATTTCACTTACTGTAATCCGATCGTTTGATTCCGAAAGCGGCAGGGTATTTATATAGTAATCGGTATGTCCGTCCGTCTATCTTTCATACTTTGGGATACCCATCTCTTATCTGCAACTCCTCTTATACCACTGAGTGAAATTTAATGAAACTTGAAATTACAGAATCTTCCTTACATACTGCCATTGTGATCTCCTACATTGTATTTTACTTTTTGATCCGACACATATTTTGAATTTCCCACAGCAAAACATGGACACTGTCATTATATTTGTAACGGGACTGTCTAGGGGTTAGTCCCGTACATATAGTCCGAGTTCAAAGGATAAAAGAATGACAAGAATTTCAGTGTTTAAAGAATTACTATATTCTGTTGCAATATTTACAATTTACAAACAAACGTAAAAGATATGAAACAATATCATATAAAATCCAAGAATGCAATAATTACCATTGTAGAAATTTAGCCCCAGTTCCCCAAAAATACGTCTGATCAGTAATTAATGATAATGTAGACTCTTCTGATTACACAATATACATAGCATATAATAATAGTAAACCCCGGCCGGGTACTATAGACCCGGGCGCGCCCAACCCGAACGGGTTATAAACAAAGAGGAATAACTCTAAACAACAAGTAATGACAAATAGAGGGAAATATGAATAAAATAAGGCACATATACATAAATACACTGTAATTACATACAAATTTAATAACATACATGTAAAAACCACCACATATTCAAATTGGAGGCGGGGGTAGCATGTAGTGAGCTCATTGACCACAATACCTCTAGTTTTTTTTAAACAATCAGTTACATTTACTTATGAACAGGATAACAAACAACAGAATGAAAGCAAAGGTGATTATGTCACCAATAATGTAAAGTGTTTTACAAAAGTCGAACTTCGATAAGTATTGTATCTAGGACTGGGCAATAATATCGATATTTCAATGTATTGCAATACAATGACAAAAAATATCGTATCGCAATACGATTTTGTAATATCGATATATTTGCAATATGCTTAGATTAAGGAATTTTGTCATTAAATATAAAAATGGACTTATGAAAGTTTGTTATTAAGCCATACAGTACGACAGAAGTTGTTTTGTGGGATTACTTCAGTGCTTTACTTTAATGAAATCAACAATTTTTTTTTGTCAGTGTTGGTTACTTATCATAGTTATGTACATTCTGCTTGTAAATTAAAGTAAATATAGTAAGAAAATGCCATTTAAATTACATTGAAAATGTTGCAATACATATCGCAATACAGTTACAAATATCGCAATATATCGCAATACGAAATCTCAAGCCAATACCCAGCCCTAATTGTATCATCTTTCGTGTACAAACTTAATCTGAACTTCTTTCCATATAATTTGCTACTTTAGGTACTTCTTATAACCTCAAGTATGTTAAGATTAAATATATCATAGTCACTGTTTGGTCAAATAACAATTTGGTTGTCTTCAACTTGACAAATTACCGGTAAAAAGAAATACAAATTCATTTCCCTACAGCACAATATTATTTTTTTTCTGTGGAACTACGAAAGAATTTATATACCTATATAATTATACCCCCGCTTGAAAAGCGGGAGGGGGGTATATAGTAACCGGGATATCCGTCCGTCTGTCTAGCTGTTAGGCTTTGGGGTACCTATCTCTTATCCGCATCTCCTCTTATACACTGAATGAAATTTAATGAAACTTTCACACTCAGATTCTTTATTACATAATATCTTTGTGACCTCCTATTTTATTTTTTAACCTAACACTTATTTCGGGCCTCCAAGAGCAAAACAATGACTTTGTAATTATATTTATATGGGAGGCAGGGGGTATCATTTACGTGAGCTCGTTGCTCACAGTACCCCTAGTAATCATATGGGAAGCGGGGGTATCATTTAGTGAGCTAATTGATCACAGTATCTCTAGTTCATGACTAAAAATGTTGGATGAATTAAAAAAATTTGTCGATTTAAGACAATACAATAGCTCCAGTTCACTTGTAGTATATTCCATAAGACTAGGAACTAATGGTTCAGATTTCCATGTCGTGTCCTCTTGTCATTATGTGATATGTCATGAGATTCTGTTGTGGTTTTATGAAATTTGTGTATGACACCCTTGACCTGATGACTGTAAGTTTATATCCCCCGCTTGAAAGCGGAAGGGTATATAGTAATTGGAATGTCCGCCCGTCCTTCTGTCTGTCCGTCTGTTACGCTTTTAGGCACCCATCTCTTATCCGCAACTCCTCTTATACCACTGAATGAAATTTGACGAGACGTTCAGAAAATCTTTATTATATCCCCCGCTTTGAAAGTAATATCCCTAATTTTCGTTGGGGTTAATTTTCGTTCTTTTCAAGGTATGAGGAGACCCACGAATTTATGCCCACCACGAAATGCATGCGATTTTTCACATATATTACTACTGAAAAATTCTTCAACCACGAACTCAAATCCCCATGAACCAATATATTTTCCCCAGACCAAAAAAAATTGACCCCTCGAAAATATGTAATTTTACAGTGTATAGTAATTGGGATGTTCGTCTTTCCGTCCGTTTGTCTGTACGTCCGTCCGCCTGTTATGCTTTGGGGTACCCATCTCTTATCCGCAACTCCTCTTATACCACTGAAAGAAATTTGATGAGACTTTCAGAGCATCTTTATTACATAATGCCATTGTGACCTCTTATTTTATATTTTTGATCCGACACGTATCTGGGGTTTCCAATAGCAAAACATGACTCTGCCATTGTATTTTACTTAAGACGTGAGGTGTGGCGGCAGAGGTTCCGGGAAGTTCTCTTTTCTTTGTAAGGGATGGACTCCCTGGAATCGGCTTGTCCGGAGATAGGGACCCCTGTTCCCGTAAGGGACCGTGTCATATCAATAAGGTACTTATGTTCATAAGAAATATTTTGGGTATTCCCCTACTTTTATGTCTTTTCTATCAATCAAGCAACCCTTTCCCTCTTTTGTATATGTATATTGTTTTTCATGCGTATGATCATAACCATTATATACATTTTAACAATTGTACTTTCTTTTTGCCCCATGCGAGCCCTTAATTGGTCAATAAACGAATTTAATTGAATTGAATATAGGCATTGACAATTGGAATTTACCTTTTTTTTGTCGGTTTGTCTTTCAATTACCCCCCTTTCAATTTGCTTCCGACGCCTATGTTTCTGCCTATCCTTTCTAAATAAAATTAAAATCCTCGAAATTAAATTTCAAGGACTTTACTTTTGCTTTGGGGTACCCATCTCTTATCCGCAACTCCTCTTATACCACTGAAAGAAATTTGATGAGACTTTCAGAGCATCTTTATTACATAATGCCATTGTGACCTCTTATTTTATATTTTTGATCCGACACGTATCTGGGGTTTCCAATAGCAAAACATGACTCTGCCATTGTATTTTACTTAAGACGTGAGGTGTGGCGGCAGAGGTTCCGGGAAGTTCTCTTTTCTTTGTAAGGGATGGACTCCCTGGAATCGGCTTGTCCGGAGATAGGGACCCCTGTTCCCGTAAGGGACCGTGTCATATCAATAAGGTACTTATGTTCATAAGAAATATTTTGGGTATTCCCCTACTTTTATGTCTTTTCTATCAATCAAGCAACCCTTTCCCTCTTTTGTATATGTATATTGTTTTTCATGCGTATGATCATAACCATTATATACATTTTAACAATTGTACTTTCTTTTTGCCCCATGCGAGCCCTTAATTGGTCAATAAACGAATTTAATTGAATTGAATATAGGCATTGACAATTGGAATTTACCTTTTTTTTGTCGGTTTGTCTTTCAATTACCCCCCTTTCAATTTGCTTCCGACGCCTATGTTTCTGCCTATCCTTTCTAAATAAAATTAAAATCCTCGAAATTAAATTTCAAGGACTTTACTTTTGCTTTGTCATAAAAATCCCCGAAAATTTCAAAGACTTACTTCAAGGTTTTTTGATCCACCTATAAGAGAGACAACTCTCATTACTGATCTTTTGAAGGAATTCCCGGACTCTACATTGGGAATTTGTAGCTTTTAATTTGTAGTGAAGGGACCCATAGCTGACCGGTGCTCTGAGGAAACAAAGTAACATACCGGTATTCCTTAATTTTTATATATAGGGTGTTTATTCTTCCCGGGGAAATTCTTCGATCCGCACATTCATGTTCTCCATCAAACTATCTATCTATCTATCTATCTATCTATCTATCTATCTATCTATCTATCTATCTATCTATATATATATATAGATGAAACATATGCAGATAACGAATAGTATTCAAGATCAAAAATCCATAAAACAATACAAAATAGGAGCAGAGCAAACACGGACCTTTTAAAAACACATCAGAGGTAGGATCAGGTGCCATGGAGGAATGAGCGTGTGTTATTGCTTTGCAAGAAATACATGTATTAAATTGTGCACCTAATTTTTCCCATTTAAATTGTTGCTTAGACATAGAACTTAGAACGTATGCGTCTATGCTTTAATGGTACTGAAAATTCAATTTACGTTATATTAATGTAGAATGTACGTATATTGCTCTATAGAGCACATATAATATGCAAGTGTAATTATTAACAAACCTTTTTAAGGGTGGTGGGGGTAACTTTGTTTTGTTTTTGAGATTTGATGATAAAGTTTTCACAAACAATTAAGCATTTGAAATTATCAACAGATTAAATGGTGGAAGGGGGGGTTGTCATAAATTAAATGATTCCTCTATAGATAAGTCATAACTTGAATTTTCAATGCAACCCTTTGTCAAGAACACAGATAAGAAAATTCATAAAATTCAATAATTTGAATTAAAATATTCATTTTTCCCCGAATATACTTTTATTTTTGTATGATATCTATGTGCGATATTTACGTGATATATAACAAACACTTCGTAATCAGGTAATGGCGAAATTTTTTACATTCTGATATTTTAAATAATGTGCGTTTCTCTGAACATATTAATAAAGAATTAAATAATGAAGCATTTTAAAGAGTATTGTCATTATTTAGCTTATCGTCAGATTTGATAAAAACTTTTTAAAATAAAAAAAAAATAATATCATTTAAATGAAAATTATGCCTGTTTTGTTTTTACTAATAATTGAATCACAGATTTCACACCCTTTTACAAATGTGCTTAAATGGTTTCATAAATGTTGATAGTTAACAAAATTTGATGTGTATTATCTTAATTTTGTATTTAAAAAAAAAAGTCTTTCATTTCCAAATATGGCAGTTCAACAACACGAAAATATCTTGGTGTAGAATTAGCCCTCCGACCGCATTCATTTCGAAGGAGGTCAACAAAACACAGCATGAAGTATGTAAATCAAATTGTGATTTTTAATAACTATACACTTTCATGTTTAAAATGACTTATAAAAGTGTTAGTTTCTGTTCACAAATTTTTTTGACTTTTTCCAAAGTCGATTTGGCGCTATAAATT
>NW_026934482.1:0-5998 GCF_032062105.1 Saccostrea cuccullata | reverse complement strand
ATTAATGTCCCGAATACCTGAAAATCACTCACATTTAAAGTCACAATAGCAAGGAGGAGCATCATCATTGTAAAAGAACAGCACTGTTCTAATATGCTCCGACACAGGCATATTCATGAGTGCTGTCAAACAGTACCCAGGTAACTAGTTAACATAAAAAAATATACAAACCCTCCAATTAACAAAGTCAGAAAAAAATTCTTATTTTTACTCAGTAAACATATTGCTTATTTCACCTTGAAAATGTAATAAAAGTTTTTATTTCTTTACATATACACATGTAACACAATGTTCTTTTTTCTGTGTTAAATTATAACCACACATAAATGCAGTCTTCTCCTTTCGTTGTTTTCAGGATTAGATGACAAGAGTATGAACACTGATAAGTTCTTTATAATAACAAATGACTTAACTGTTAAAGATCAGCATGTCCTGCTCCGTGACATAAGCGTTGGCCCCCCAGATGATGAGGTTTTTTACGAGGGAGGTATTCTGGGCGGCCAGAATCATCCCCGTGATTCCCCCATCACTCCAGCCCATCACTGACACTGACTTCAGTCCTAGTTTCTACAACAGCAATGCATTTAGAAACTCATGAATGTATAAATATATGTTGTTTACCTGGTACTGTAAACATACTTTTCTTCTTATTAAAAAATTGATTGATTCACAAATTTAGTCGAATCCACATGTATAAAATTATGCAAATGTCTTTGATTGCATTAGTATAAACTTTAAGTATGCATACATAGTGTAAATTAATACCATGCAGAAAAAAGTACTTCCACAGTAATGTAATATAAAGTTCTCTTAAAGTCTTCACCCCCCCCTCCCTTTTTAATCATTGAGGACTGCTACAGGATTAACTGCACACAGTTTGATAACCCTTCAGTAATATATTCTTTTCTATTCAGTTGAACTTTACCATACACAGCCCATTGGCATCATCAGCATCCCGCTGTAAGAACTCTAGGGGCCAGGTACGCTGGGGAGGGATACTTTTACCGTACCCCCGGGGGTCAAAGGCTATCAGCGTATAGTCCTTCTTGTTAAAGTCTGTCAGCTGCTTAGAAAAGTCCGTCCTGGTAGATCCTGAAATAAGTCAACTTAATATAAATTTATTTCAAATAAATTTATTAAATACTTTTATATAAAGATTTACAAAAGCAAGAAAACATGCTGTCTGTCAATTATACTGAAATTAGACCAAAACACTGAGAGTAGTAGGACTTTAAAATTTTGCTTACAGACAGACAGACAAACAGTAGGACATACAGATGGACGGTTGATGGACACAGTCATGCTGTTGCATAAGCTCTTCTGGTCTCTGACCAGCACAGCTAGAAATTCTGGGTCTCAAGCTAAATGCCACATACAAGACTCCCTTAAACTTACCGAGAGCTCCTGGTAACAAAAGGATAGTGTGAGGTCCACTTCCACTTGTTTCAAAATGAATTCGTGCACCATTCACTGTAATTTTGTGTGATAAAATCCCACTAAATATATAAAGCTGATCAATTAAATGTCAAAGTATAGTTACCTACAATAACAAAGATACTGAATAAGGCTTAAAAGAAAACAGCTCAATATTCATATAAAAATCATAATCTGTTACACAGAATACAATATTTTTTTTTATTCTGAAATCTCAAAATTAGAGCCAGATATGAGAATCTTTCTCCTTAGAAAATATGACTCCTGTTTTAAAAATCATATTCTTCATTGCTTCAGAAAAAAATAAATTACAGAATAAAAGAATGAGAACTTTTCTATAACTCAGATCTATGAGTTAATTCTACATCGATCAATAATCTTACCTTCGCCTCTGTTCATCAAAGAACATTGTATTCCCTTGTCGAATAAGTGAATAAATCCTGTCAAAATAAAAACATTTACCATTAAAATAAAATTTCATATACATGTAGTTATATGTAGATGCTTAAAGTTATACTTACTTCATTGGCTTACATAAATCAAACTACTGAATAAGAATTAAAATTTATTATATTATATATTGTGGAAAACTCTCTGCCAGTCCAGAGTAAACAGATACATGTATAGTGAGTGTGAGGGAAATATCAAATTAATAATTTTACAAAAAAAGCTTACAAGAGGTGCTCCCCAGAATGGGATTGTATAATGTAAAAAAAACTAGAGGTTCTGTGAGCAATGAGCTCACTAAATGATACCCCCCCCCCTCCCATAATGTCCATGTGTTGCTATATATTGTTTTACGGTAATGTGTAAAGAGGAATAACTCGTCCTATCAAATGTTATCCAGAAGCTTCTATATGTGACATCATAGGTAAACATATAATGGCAATGTCCATGTTTTGCTATTGGAAACCTAAAATATGTGTCGAATAAAAAAATAAAATAGGAGGTGCACAATGGCAATATGTAATAAAGATTCTGTGAAAGTTTCATTAAATTGCACTCAGTAGTATAAGAGGAGTTGCAGATAAGAGATAAAGCGTAACAGACGGACGGACAGACACACTGACAAACGGACGTACAGACGGAAATCCCGATTACTATATACCCTCCCACTTTTCAAGCAGGGGGTATAAAAAGCAACTTGACATGATACCAAGTTTCTGGAAAATTACTGGAGTTGAGTATTTATTAAAATTGAGAAAATATTGCTACAGTGACTTATTTTGTATTGAATATGCTACAAGTGTAAAAGACAAAATGACTGTATGTGGAATGTCTGCAGACAATTCGCTGCTCTGCATCAAAATATTATCTTGTTTTACATATTTAATATAGAGTAATAGTCAGTGAAGCACAAGTAGTCTATGGACCATAATGCTCACCCGAGTAACTATAGCCCTTTGTGTTCATGATTTGAACAAACTGAATCTAAACTATCTTATAATGCTTCTGAGAAAATATAATTGATCATGTTTTTACTGTACCTGAGAAAATATTTTTTCCTATGTACATGTATTCTTATGTAAAATTTGGTTTGTTGTCCCCGCCACCTACCCCTGGGGTCATAGTTTGAACAAACCTGAATATATACTACATGTACTGTGGAAGTTTCCTTTTAAATATGACTGATCATAGCTTTTCTGTTCTTGAGAAGGAGATTTTTACATATCTTTCCTATTTATCATGTTTATTTCTATGTAAATTACTTTAATTGCCCCACCCTTCTCCCAGAAGTCATGATTTAATATAAATATGATTGATCATGATTTGCTGTTCTTCATCAGAACATTTTCATTAAATTTCTCCTCTGTTTTATTTAGGAAAACTTTGACCTCATTGTAGCTCCACCACAACCTCAGATGATTTAGATTTGAGCAAATTTGAATCTCAACTTTTTAAGAATAGTTCTATGTAAATAAGATTAATCATAGCTCAGCTATTCTTGAGAAAAATATTTTGTTAAGGTTCTTTGTAATATCCAAGTAGAACTTTGCTCATCCATAAAAGCTCAACCCTCTTCGGGGTCTTTATTTGTACAAATTTGAATCTACAAATCTGAGGATGCTTCCACATCCGTATGACTGGTCATGCCTTTGCTATTCTCGAAAAGAAGATTTTTAAAAGACTTTTACAAGTTTATACAAAAATGAAACCTTGATTACCAATAGTGGCTCCATCCTATCTTGAGGAGTCAGGATATGAAGAAAATCGAATTTGTTAGGAAGCTTTCACATAAATTTCAAATTCTTTTGGCCAAATGGTTCTTAAGAAGAAGATATTTAAATGACCCAGCCCAATTTTCTTTTTTAACTTTATCTTTAATTATCTCCCCTTGGAAGAGGATGTGGTCCTTCATTTGAACAAATCCCATTCCCAAGAATACTCTGTGCTAAGTTTGATTGATATTGACCCCGTGGTTCTGGAAAAAAGGACAAAAATGTAAATAAGTTAACCAAGGTAACCGCAACAACAACGACAGACAAATTTTTATCAGAAAAGCTCCCTCCTCTCAGCCTCAGGTGAGCTAATAAAACATGCAAAATGACCGTATTTTCTTTTTGAGGAGCTAATTCCAATGTAATATGTAAACTATTTACTCTAAATCAGAGATCACTCTTTGCTGAAATAACATATTTATAACAACATACACCAATGTACAATGGAATAAAACATTCTTCATGAGTTCATCAACAGGTTTAATGGGACCGATCTGACCGAACATACGAGATGTATACTAAGTACTAACCTAGGATCTCCGGCATCCGAATGCATGTGCTTTGTCTGTTGTTGTAGATGATTTTTGCAGTTAAAACATACTCTGAGGAGTAAGGATCTACAGTAAAATGTACCAGACATGTTTGTTTTCTTCTAGAAAATACTTAAACAGTTAATGAGTTATCAACAAATCTGACAAACTTCACGAAATGTAATCCCGAACCCGATGTTTTTAACATGTTGGCTCTTTCATGTTACTGCGTCAAAATGTGAAATTTATACGACAAAATAATTTTTTTATATTTTGTTTGATTCACAGTTAATTATGACCCATAATCGAAGATTCAGGGGCATATAGTTTTGCCTTGTCCGTCTGTCTGCCCAGCCGTTTGTCTGTCTGCAAAAACTTTCATTAAGCTTAAATTGTTATATCCTGGCGTATTGTATTTTCGACCTATTTAGATGTTATTTATCAATTCATCGCAAACTTTATAGAATCTGAAAAACTATGGGCTTAAAATGTTAGCATATGTCTCTATAAATAAAACTAGAGGTACTGTGAGCAATGAGCTCACTAAATGATACCCCCAGCCTCCCACAATGTCCATGCGTTGCTATATATTGTTTTACGGTAATGTGTAAGGAGGAATAACTCGTCCTATCAAATGTTATCCAGAAGCTTCTATATGTGACGTCATATAATGGCTATTTCCATGTTTTGCTATGGGAAACCTAAAATACAAGTCGAATAAAAAAGTAAAATAGGAGGTGCACAATGGCAATATGTAATAAAGATTCTGTGAAAGTTTCATTAAATTTCACTCAGTAGTATAAGAGGAGTTGCGGATAAGAGATAAAGCGTAACAGACGGACGGACGGACGGAAATCCCGATTACTATATACCCTCCCACTTTTCAAGCGGGGGGTATATTAAAATCAAGCATATATTGTTTAAATATCTTGCCTGAATTCTTGATGGGATCTATAGCACTAGGAACTGACAAGGCTACATAAGGTCCTTGTATGTACAAGAGCTAGACATGTAGACAAAACTAGAGGTACTGTGAGCAATGAGCTCACTAAATAATACCCCTCGCCTCCCATATGAATATAATGGCAGTATCCATGTTTTGTTCTGGAAAATTCAAAATATTTGTCGGATCAAAAAGTAGAATAGGAGGTGCACAATAGCAATATGTAATAAAGATTCTGTGAAAGTTTCATTAAATTTCCTACATTGGTATGAGAGGAGTTGCGGATAAGAGAAGGGTACCCAAAAGCGTAACAGACGGACGGACGGACAGACGGAAGGACGGACGGACAGACAGACGGACGGACAGACGTACAGACGGACGGAATTAACGATTACTATATACCCTCCCGCTTTTCAAGCAGGGGGTATAACTAGAGGTACTGTGAGCAATGAGCTCACTAAATGATACCCCCGCCTCCCATAATGTCCATGTGTTGCTATATATTGTATTACGGTAATGTGTAAAGAGGAATAACTCGTCCTATCAAATGTTATCCAGAAGCTTCTATACATATGACGTCATAGGTAAAGATATAACGGCAATGTCCATGTTTTTGCTATGGGAAACCTAAAATACGTGTGGAATAAAAAAGTAAAATAGGAGGTGCACAATGGCAATATATAATAAAGATTCTGTGAAAGTTTCATTAAATTTCACTCAGTAGTATAAGAGGAGTTGCGGATAAGAGATAAAGCGTAACAGACGGACGGACAGACAGACGGACGGACGGACGGAAATCCCGATTACTATATACCCCCACTTTTCAAGCGGGGGGTATAATGATATAACCCAAATTGCAGTTTTATGTTTAT
>NW_026934481.1:0-59550 GCF_032062105.1 Saccostrea cuccullata | reverse complement strand
AAATCATTTAGGTCTTTGGCCAGATCATCTGCTGGAAACTTCAACAACAAAGACTTCGAGTTTGAGGAGATTTTATGAAGCTTAAGCTGTCCTCCTTCTTTCAGGGCAAGCTGAGTTCTCTTCATCAGGTCAATGGCCATATCTTCACTTGGACAACTTAAGAGTCCATCATCCACATAAAAGTCTTTCGATATAAAGTCAATCACATCAAGGTCAGAGTGAGCAACACATGACTGTTACTAAAAAGCAATGAGAATCCAACAAAACCCTGTGGAAGTACTGACTGATACTGAGAAAACCCTGAGTTGTACTGAGGCTACTACTGAGAAACTGAGGAAGTACTGAGTTGCACTGAGGTTTTTACTGTGCATTCTGTTGTGCTACTGAGGAGCACTGAGGTTAGCACTGTTGCTACTGAGGAAGTACTGAGGGGCACTGAGGTTTGTCTGAGGGAACTGAGCTGATACTGTGTGATACTGAGGTTTTAACTGAGGCTACTGTGGACATACTGAGAGGTACTGAGGTGTTCAAAACACAATAATATGAAAATGAAATAAGATAAAGTGTGGAGACAAATAATTGTTTTGAGCATATCTTCCTATAGTATAACTATTTCTTTAATCTTTGATTTACACAGAACCACCAATAATATTCCATGACTTACAGTAGTATATAATTTTAGTGCATATCTTTCATTCTATTTTCATATTCTCAAGTCTAATATTCAAGAAACGTTTGCATACATTTGTCGATTTTGCAATTATTGTCTGTAACAATAAATATTGCTACACTAGGTAATATTTTTATAGAAAAAAGAATTGTTAAAATATATATTACACATAATTTCTTTGTAAAGACTACTCTCTCATGAATTGAAAATACTTGATATGCTCATCTATTTGATATGGTGTGTGTCGACCTTATTTGAATCTCTTTTCATTTTATGAGTTAAAATTGTATTTTGCAGTAAAGTGCAGGAGTATTCAAAACTCCTTGATTTTCCAAATGTCTCCTATTTTTACTGGTAATTTCATTTTCTGGGGAAAAAAGAGTTTCTTTAGTCTTCTTTTTCAGCTAAGCTGGTACAAAACAATTATCTAATACCCGGGGGGTATTTTGCTATGATAACTAATTTTAACTGCGTTGTATTTGTTCTCTTTAAACGATCAAAATTACACAGTTATAATTACCACATATGCTTATGATATAGGGTAAAAAGGACAACAGGTTTTCCAGGGAACTTGAGGGCAAACATTTGGATCGTAACATCAGAACAATGTATTTCCGTATAATTGAAAGTTCCGTTTTTTAATGTATGCTTTAATTGGTTTAAAAAAGCATTTTCTTGACAATGCATATTTTTAAAAAGATATCAAAAGATTTGACTGCAATTTATCATGAACTTAATTTGTCAGCTAGTTTAAATCTGTGTATTCTGCAAAGCAAAGTTAAATTAAATTGACACTTTCAATATTCTATTTTCGACAAAATTGTATTACATATATGAAATTAAATAGAAATTGATATAGAGAAGCTTATTTCATAGAAACATAAATTAAAATCATCGCAAATTAATCAGGTAAGTTTCAATCAATGCGATGCCCTTGTATTCACGGGCACCTGTCCGCACGTGTCACAAGTGGGACACGTGTCGCGCAGACACCTGCTACTGTGTTAGTGTATTTTTTGTATATTCTATGTGATTTGGGAGGGTTTTCAGGCCAGGGGTAACATGTGGCTGTGTTTAACGGTGTATACACACCACTGGCGTAACATCCTTACAAAGAGATTGCTGGTCTTCATTAATAAAGGCTGATTAAAACATTTAATAAAATTAATCTAGACTAGACACAAATATTGATAAAACTATTAATATATATTCAATGGGGAAATATTATTTTATTTCTTTTTTTGCGGGAAATACTGATTTAACAAGAAAGATATTTACACTTGAAAAATTAAAGCATTTTTATCTAAATCTAATAAAAATTATTTCTTTTTTTTTTTTTTTTTTGGAATTAAATAAAAAAAAACCCTGAGGTTCTATCACATTGAAATATCAGTCCTGGCGCATCTAAAATTTCTAATCATGTCTGGAGTATTGAATTCACTATTTGTGATTGAATTTTCCTCAACAAAAAAGATGATGATATTTTGTTACGCAGATATACATGTATATTGATCAAGGAAACCTACGTTAATGTTTGATTTAAATTAAAATTTCACATCACGTTTTCTTCACATATGAACGATAATGTCTTGATGTATACAAATACTACGATTTCCATCCACAGATTATACAACTTCCTATACACCCCCCCCTCCCCGGTAAAGCGAAAGTCGGACATTTTCGGACCCTCTCTGTATGCACCTTCGGTACGCGATCCAAAGTCGTAACACATAGCCGGAAAGTTTTACGTCGCATATAATGATGTTTTTACCCTCTGTCTATTCTTAATTTTCATTGGTTAAAGGCCGAGGTTTTCAACCGTACGGTTTTCCTCAGGTAAGTTTGGTGTGGGGTGGAGCTTAATCGAAGCGGCTGAGATGCCCCGAGGAAACGACGCTGGCTTGTGTATACTACCTATATACACAGGATGTTACCTGAGCCCCTGAGTGTATTACCTGTATACGTTTTCCTGCGACTTTGTAAATCGAGGTTGTTTTTTTTTTCATGTTTAGCTCATGAATTGAAATGCGAAATAAAGCATTTTTTTGTTGCAGACAGAATCTCTCTCAATTTCTTTCTTTTAAAATAATTGATATTTTTAATAATTCGACATTTTTTATATACAGTGTGTTTCTTAATAAAGTGTTATAACGAAAATACAGTTAGCACTAAAATCTGTCATTGTATTCTGGCGACAAAAAGAGAAGTAATTCAAATTACACGTCGTCTACGCAAAACAAAAGAAGAAACAGTCTCTCGGTAAATAACAATTAGAAACGATGTTTTGAGAATAAAATGTTGAAGTAGAAATATTATTGTCTAAATAAATATCTTTTTAAGATAAACCGAACTTGATTTTTCCATAACGCATGGTCGGTAAAAATGGCCTGGGCTGATTCCCCGACAGCTATGAAACGGGAAAAGAATCGTCTGCATCTTTTTTTTTTTTCTTTCGGGATTCATTATTAATTTCAAGCATTAAATACAAAGCAAGATGTTATATTCCGAGTAATTTCTCTACTAAAACTTATTATTATACCGTAACAGGTTACTTCGTCACCATGTCTCGAAGAAAAGCGACACGTACAGGATTGTCTTATAAATATAAATTCGCTTGACTCATGAACAATGTTAAAATGTTGTCATACTTGTTTTAAAAAATAATTTTATTTAATTCCATGACACTAGCTTCAAAAGCAGGTCGGTTTATTTTGTTAATTAATGGAGGAATCAATGTACTTTAACTCATGTTTTGACAATGAAATTAAAATAGTAATCGTGATATGAAATCCTCCCATTTAAAATTAAATTTATGATATATTATATAGCCATGATTTTCTTGTCATTTATTTAATAATTGATAGATTGATATATTTTTGGCATATTCTTATGAATTAAAAAAAGAACGATTTGATTGCTTCTTTATCACGTTGGCATACAGTGCGGTAGGCATCAAAAGCCTGAAAGTTAATTCGATGGTCGGTACGATCTCCAGACAATGTACACAAGATATACACAATAGCAGCAAACTAAATGTCAATCAAATCAAAGTATCCAATCCCAGGCTTAATTTCAAATGATTGACAGAGGTTCTAAGACCAGGTAAATTTGAAGGAGGTGCTTATTTCCTCCCCCTTTAAAAGCTTTCTAATGCTATAATTCAAAACCAAACACGGAAAGGCAAAGGCTGATAAAGTCGGACAGCGACAGTGAAAGTCGGACATGTAGAATTTAAAGTCGGACACATACTAGTTTCGGCATTTAAAGTCCAATTTACTTCCATTTTTTAGGTGTTAACATGCATTCTCTGTAAGCACCAAAAAATTTACTATAGGGCTTGGAAACGACATAACTCCGATTTTGATGAAATTTGCACCACAGGTGCACCTTGGTACAAAACCAGCAAATATAATGTTAGAAGTTTCTCACGTGCACCCGGTTGCCATGGAGACGGATCCATTGAATTTGGCCATTTTCAGCCATTTTTGACCAAACAAAAGCATGAAAATTGAGGAAATATGAATACATTTTTATCTTTATGTAATGATCTCAAATATAAATCTTTGTATCATAAGAAAACATCAACTGTTAAAGAATACAGGGCATATAACCAGTTATTCCAGAATTGACCCCACTCTTAGAAAATGGTTCGGCAAAATAGCATAGTTTCTCAAAATGTGAAAAATGGAAAATTTGGCATTTTTTGAGAAATTTAAGGCTAAATAAAAAAAATTGTCTACGGAAATTTTTCAAATCATATGTGTGTCGTCGAACGTCAGTATCAGTAGGGTCCCCTAGTGAAAAAATTGGAGTGGGATCTCAATGTCATTTTTAGTAACATGTATCTAAAAATAGACATATTTTAGAAGGTAATTATGAAATATATCTGTAAAAGTCAATGTGCTAATGTCAGAGACTGGACACCAATAACTACCATGCATATTATTTTCAGGGATTTCCGTTTTCTATTTATAGCTTCAAATGCCTAAATATAGACATGTCTCATAAAATGTTGAAAAATGTCAATTTTTCCTCATTTTGAACTTGCCACTGAATCATAAATAATAAAAATATCGATCTCTCCAATATTTCATCAATAAGAACAAGGAATAGTATAATATCTCACAAATTATTGAGGACAGGCTCTCATCTCTATAAATAGTACAAATGTCTAAAAATAGACACATATGAAATTAACTGTTTAATGTTGATTTTCCACTAATTCTCAAATTAGAGATGGGAAATTTACCAACTTACTGTCACTAACTGTAACTGTAACTGATATTATGTGACTGACAAGAACAAAAGAACATTCAATAGAATGCAGCATGATAAGCAGAGGTTTCCATTTCTATTTATAGTAAAACGTGTTTAAAAATAGACGTAATGCAAAATATCGTGAAAATGTCGTTTTTTGTACTTTTTTCTAAAATTTTGGATGAATAATTGCTGACTATCTGTTTTTAATAGCTATTGGCATATGGTGACCAACAAGTAAATGAAAGCCTTATATCAAAAACAGAATGAGAAGCAGAGGTTTCAATTTCTATTTATAGTGACACATGTTTGAAAATAGACGTACTGCAAAATATCAGAAAAATGTAGTTTTTTGTACTTTTTTCTCACATTTTGGATGAACAATTGAAGACTATATGTTTTTTAACTGCTAATTGGCATATGGTGACCAACAAGTAAAAGAAAGCATATACGAAATACAGATTGAGAAGCAGAGGTTTCCATTTCTATTTATAGTAACACGTGTTTAAAAGTAGACGTAATGCAAAATATCGGAAAAATGTCACTTTTTGTACTTTTTTCTAAATTTTTGGATGAATAATTGCTGACTATCTGTATTTAAAGGCCCTGTCACACCAACTGCGTTCACACGGAGTCATTACGGCGTTGTTAATTTTTTTAAATCGCCGTGGAATCGCAGGGAAATTGCACAAATTTCTGTTAATTTTTCACAATATGAAGATGTCACGGCGTCCTTACGGCGACGGACGCGATTCTACGGCGATTTCACGGCGTTCTACTGTGTTCCCACGGAGATCTCTCGGCGATTGACTGCCCTTCCGCGGAGTTTTCACGGCGCGTTAGGAGTTATCACCTCGTGTTCAAGGAGTTCTCAGTGCGCTGGCTGCGTTCACAATACGTTCACAATGCGTTCTATACTCATTGATATATATTAGAGGAATGTAACACATTTTTGTTTAAAGATTCAAGTTACACGATGAAAAGACTTCTATTCATGCCAAGAAATATTAATAATCAAAAATGTTCTATGTTAAATAATTTAGTACTAAATTATTTATAGTTTTATGAATAAACTCCTTTTCTTTCAATTTCATCGGTTCAGTTGTGTTGTTAGATTTTCTTTATTTTATTTTTAATGTAAAAAAAAATAATAAACACACCGAAAAGTTTTCTACAAATTTCAATTGAAACAACAGAAGAAGTGCTTGTGTAATTTTCTCTTCCATTTTTTCGCATAAATGCTCCTAGTGCAACAAATACGTTTAAATTATAGCTGATCAAATATGATCCCATTGCTCTTGTTTTGTGAGCTGGCTGACAACGCTCTAACAACGCCGTGAAAGCGCATTATGATCGCCAACGGACGCTGAAGAAACGCCGTGGGAGCGCAATGACCGCAGTGACAACTCCGTGCTGTCGCCGTGTAATCGCAGCCGATAAATCACAAGACGATAAATCTCATTAGAAGCGCCGTAAAAACGCGATAGAAACGTAGTGACATCTCCAAGGACTCCGCGACATCTCCGTGGGGTCTCCGTGGAAGCGCAGTCTACTATCACTGCGTTCGTGCCGCGATCATGTGCGACTTCACGGCGTTTATACGGAGCTCCCACTACGTTGTTGGAGATCTCCCCGCGCTGCTACGTCGATCATACTACGTTTCTACTGCGTTCTTATCAGACCGCGATCACACGGCGCGTACTTTGTGCATGCTCAAAGTGATCGCCGTCCACTGGCGTTCTTGGAGACCCTACGCAACCCTACGGCGTTCGTGGAGATCTCGCCGCGTTGTCACGGCGCTGTAGGAGACTCTACTGCGATCACCTCGGCGTTTTGCATTTTTTGAGGACGCCGTGCAGTCGCCGTGAGGACGCAGCCCCGGTGTGACAGGGGTTTAACTGCTATTGGCATATAGTGACCAACAAGTAAAAGAAAGCATTATATCAAATACAAAATGAGAAGCAGAGGTTTCCAATTCTATTTATAATAACATGTGTTTAAAAAATAAACTTACTGTAAACTATCAGAGAAATGTCATTTTTTGTACTGTTTTCTAAAATTTTGGATGAATAATTACTGACTGTCTGTTTTCAACTGCTATTGGCATATGGTGACCAACAAGTAAAAGAAAGCCTTATATCAAATACAGAATGAGAAGCAGAGGTTTCAATTTCTATTTATAGTAACATGAGTTTAAAAATAGACATACTGTAAACTATCGGACAAATGTAGTTTTTTGTACTTTTTTTTCACATTTTGGATGAGCAATTGCAGACAACATGTTTTTACTGCTATTGGCATTCAGTGACCAACAAGTAAAAGAACGCATATACGAAATACAGAATGTGAAGCCAAGGTTTCTATTTCTATTTATAGTAACATGAGTTCAAAAATAGAAATACTGTAAACTATCGGAAAAATGTAGTTTTTTGTACTTTTTTCACATTTTGGATGAGCAATTGCAGACAATATGTTTTTACTGCTATTGGCATTCAGTGACCAACAAGTAAAAGAAAGCATATATGAAATACAGAATGTGAAGCAGAGGTTTCTATTTCTATTTATAGTAACACATGTTTGAAAATAGACATGCTGCAAATTCTCGAGAAAATGTAGACTTTCGCACTTTTTTTCTAACATCAGGGATGGTCAAAGTGCAGACAAACGGCTTTTATTTGTTATTGACAGAATGTGACTAACGAGTATGAAAAAGCTTTAGCTAATGTGTATAAGAATAATGTTTAAGCGTATTTTTCCATTTCTTCCTATAGTAACACATATTTATCAATAATCAGGAAAATAAAGAATCATTCGTTTTTCTCAAATTAGGAATATGAAATTTGCAGTTAAACTTTCATTAGCTGTAACTGACATGGCTAATTGTATTCGGCGCGCCAGCGCGTCCACCTCATTCCAATACATATATCACAAAAGTATGTTCTCCCTGCATTAAAACAATCAAATGACAGCGATTTTCTTCATAAATTAAGCATTATCGTTTATACTCAGGTCGACAGCCCCAGCCCGATTGAAATTCTTTTGTTAGGTGGATCCAGAAAATTTTCCCTAGAAGCCGGTGTCTCAAATCACTATGTCAGTTTAAACTAGATCTGTCCAAACGGGACTAAATACCCCGCTGGGTTTTTCAGAGGTGCTAAATCATGAATATTTAATGGATCTTATTCTAAGAGAAGAGAGGAATGCTAAAACATTTTTAATGCAAATGTAATTGCTCATAATATTTTCATAAAGGAAACGAAGGCGCATCCTAATAAAAAAAAAACAGACTAAATATACGGACCAGACAGGAATTATGAACTTTTTCTGTCAGTGACCTTGACCTTGCATTAATGGCCTTGGATCAAAGTCATGACAGAAAATCAGGTAATAAGCAATGTTTGTGTGAAGTAGTAGATTCAGGTTTAGCCATACAAAAGATATGGACCAGACACAAATAATTTTTTTTTTCAAGTGACCTTGAACTTCCCAAATGACCTTGGTTCAAGGTCATGACACACCCTTAAGTCATGGGCAGTCTTTGTGTAAAATGAAAACCTACCAAGTTTATCCATAAGAAAGATTTGGACTGGACACGAATAATGAAATTTTTCTTCAACTGACCTAGAACTTCCCTTAATAACCTTGAGTCAAGGTCATTACACAATCTTAGGTCATGGGCAATCTTTATGTGAAATAGGAACCTACCAAATTTATCAGTAAGAAAGATCTGGACCGGACACGAATTATAAAATTTCTTCCAGTGACCTTGAAGTTCCCCAAATGACCTTGGGTCAAGGTCATGACACACCCTTAGGTCATGGACAATCTTTGTGTGGAGTAGTAGATTCTAATGTTCCTCATTAAGGAAGATATGGATCGGATACTTTTGCACAGACAGATGGGCAGATGGACAGCTAGACAGACGGACATATCCCAAAACTTCGTTTGGGGGGGGGGGATATAATGAAGTTGAATATTCCAGGGATCCAGATCCCCTTTATTCCATGCATGCCTTACCATAATTTGTTCAAAAGTAATCTGAAATTTGCCCAAGTTTTTTGAGTTGGCTTACTTTCGATATCTATCTCTTTATACATGCATGTATATATTTCTCTTGACTAACTAAAGCATTTAAAAAAAATTGTTGTTTTGGTTTTTACAAATTTATTTTACGTGTAAACATACATGTAGGTGTTGGAACGGGGGGGGTGAAAGATAGACATCACATAGTAATAAATAATGGGGAGTAGATTTAGCCCCCCCCCCCCTTTCAGCAGACATTTTGCAGTGTAATCGAATAAGGGTAAGTGGTAGTGTTTAAAAAAAATCGTACTGAAAGAAGTTCAATCCCCCTCACATGAAATAGGATTTCATGTTTGGGGCCCCCTTTTCACTTTTAATTTACCTTTAACATGAATGTAACAAACTATTTTGTTATGACCCTAGAGTTTTATCTCCTTTTTAAAGACTTTATTTTCATGGCAATAATCTCTAGGGTCATAACAAAACTGAACTTCTTACAGTACCATTTTTTCTTTCTAAATTCTTGAGCCACCGCCTCCTAGGAAAATTTTTCTGGATCCACCTAACAAAAGAATTTCAATCGGACTTGGGCTGTGGACCTGAATATAAAGGATAATGCTTAATTTATAAAGAAAATCGGTGTCATTTGAGTGTTTTAATGCAGGGAGAACATACTTTGTGATATATGTATTGGAAATGAGGTGGACGCGCTGGCGCGCCGAATACAATTAGCCATGTCAGTTACAGCTAATGAAAGTTTGACTGCAAATTTCATATCCCTAACTCAAGAAAAACGAATGATTCTTTATTTTCCTGATTATTTATAAATATGTGTTACTATAGGCAGAAATGTAAAAATACCCTTAAACATTACTCTTATACACTTTAGCTAAAGCTTTTTCATACTCGTTAGTCACATTCTGTCAATAACAAATAAAAGCCATTTATCTGCACTTTGACCTTCCCTGATGTTAGAAAGAAAAGTGCGAAAGTCTACATTTTTTACATTTTCTCGAGAATTTGCAGCATGTCTATTTTCAAACATGTGTTACTATAAATAGAAATAGAAACCTCTGCTTCACATTCTGTATTTCGTATATGCTTTCTTTTACTTGTTGGTCACTGACTGCCAATAGCAATAAAAACATATTGTCTGCAATTGCTCATCCAAAATGTGAAAAAATTACAAAAAAACTACATTTTTCCGATAGTTTACAGTATGTCTATTTTTAAATTCATGTTACTATAAATAGAAATGGAAACCTCTGCTTCTCATTCTGTATTTGATATAAGGCTTTCTTTTACTTGTTTGTCACCATATGCCAATAGCAGTTGAAAACAGACAGTCAGCAATTAATCATCCAAAATTTTAGAAAAAAGTACAAAAAATGACATTTCTCTGATAATTTACAGTAAGTCTATTTTTAAAATACATGTTACTATCAATAGAATTGGAAACCCCTGCTTCTCATTTTGTATTTGATATAATGCTTTCTTTTACTTGTTGGTCACTATATGCCAATAGCAGTTAAATACAGATAGTCAGCAATTATTCATCCAAAAATTTAGAAAAAAGTACAAAAAATGACATTTTTCTGATAGTTTGCATCACGTCTATTTTTAAAACAGGTGTTACTATAAATAGAATTGGAATCCTCTGCTTCTCATTTTGTATTTCGTATATGCTTTCTTTTACTTGTTGGTCACCATATGCCAATTAGCAGTTAAAAACATATAGTCTGCAATTGTTCATCCAAAATGTGAGGAAAAAGTACAAAAAGCTACATTTTTCTGATATTTTGCAGTACGTCTATTTTCAAACATGTGTTACTATAAATAGAAATTGAAACCTCTGCTTCTCATTCTGTTTTTGATATAAGGCTTTCTTTTATTTGTTGGTCACCATATGCCAATAGCAATTAAAAACAGATAGTCAGCACTTATTCATCCAAAATTTTAGAAAAAAGTACAAAAAACGACATTTTCCCGATATTTTGCATTACGTCTATTTTTAAATATGTGTTACTATAAATAGAAATGGAAACCTCTGCTTATCATGCTGCATTCCATTGAATGTTATTTTGTTCTTGTCAGTCACATAATATCAGTTACAGTTAGTGACAGTAAGCTGGTATATTTCCCATCTCTTATTTGAGAATTAGTGGAAAATCAACATTAAACAGTTAATTTCATATGTGTCTATTTTTAGACATTTGTACTATTTATAGAGATGAGAGCCTGTCCTCAATAATTTGTGAGATATTATACTACCCCTTGTTCTTATTGATAAAATATAGGAGAGATCCATATTTTTATTATTTATGATTCAGTGGAGCTTCAAAATGAGGAAAAATTGACATTTTTCATCATTTTATGAGACATGTCTATATTTAGGCATTTTAAGCTATAAATAGAAAACGGAAATCCCTGAAAATAATATGCATGGTAGTTATTGGTGTCCAGTCTCTGACATTAGCACATTGACTTTTACAGTATATTTCATAATTACCTAGCAATGGCATCTAAAACTCTGCCCAAATTTCATTTTTTGGATTTTTCTGAAATATGTCTATTTTTAGATACATGTTACTAAAAATAACATTGAGATCCCACTCCAATTTTTTCATGAGGGACACTACTAATACTGACGTTTGAGGACACACATATGATTTGAAAAATTTCCGTAGACAATTTTTTTTATTTAGCCTTAAATTTCTCAAAAAATGCCAAATTTTCCATTTTTCACATTTTGAGAAACTATGCTATTTTGCCGAACCATTTTCTAAGAGTGGGGTCAATTCTGGAATAACTGGTTATATGCTCTGTATTCTTTAACAGTTGATGTTTCCTTATGATACAAAGATTTATATTTGAGATCATTACATAAAGATAAAAATGCATTCATATTTCCTCAATTTTCATGCTTTTGTTTGGTCAAAAATGGCCGAAAATGGCCAAATTCAACGGATCCGTCTCCATGGCAACCGGGTGCATGTGGGAAACTTCTAACACCATATTTGCTGGTTTTGTTTTCACGACTACCAAGGTGCACCTGTGGTGCAAATTTCATCAAAATCGGAGATATGTCGTTTCCAGATTTTTTGGTGCTTACAGAGAATGCATGTTAAATCGAAGTGGAGCATGCACAAAGTATCAGGGGGTGGGGGGTGGGGGGCTCACCCCTCACTTTCCCCCAAAACATTTACTTTACACTATTGAAAATTCAAATTCATTGAAAGGCTGTTTATCCCACCTCTACCTTTCTATTAACGTCAAATCAGGGTAATCTGGTAATATGTATGAATAAAATTCGGTTTTGAAAGATGTAATAAAATGAAACTTATCCTCCCATCAACCTCCAAAATAGAATTTTCTTTGAGTTTGGACCATTACCCACTCCTTCTTTCTTGTCGTTCTCTTTTTTCACTCAGGTAAGTTGATTTTTTTTTAAAATTAATTTTCTATCCCCTCCCCAGCTTACAAAAAAGATACCAAGTGCCCGGGAAAAGATTCGTAAACATTTAGTTATTTTTACGTATAATATACTTAGTAATCGTGTGGATTATTTCGATTTTTCCATTTATATACCAAGAAATTTAAATTAGCATATAGTGCATGTATTTTGCGATCTATAATCTATAAACCAATGGGTTATCGTGTGAATAATTTTTTTTTTGTTTATATTGTCCCCAAAATCAACCCCATTCTATATAAATTGTTATAGTCAGAAAACTATATACCCCACTATCTTTTCATTAGAATCAGTAATCTGTAACTTATTTTATTTTCAAGAAAGAAATCTTTCTTTTTCCTGAATGAGTGATGAGTTATAAACATGACACTCAAATAAAGCCACGAAAAAAAAATTTGTTGATTTTTTTTAATAGATTTTCTTGTCTTCTCTTTCTTTCCCCTTCTTTTATTTTCCTCAGTTTATGTATACAGTATTTCATTTCTCTGCAATAATATATCAGTCTGTTGCTGTTAAAATTTAATGAGATCGTTTTTGCTTTACGTGTTTTTCATTGTTTTTTTTTCTGAAATGAAACAAATTCTATCAGGTAAGTGATAAAACGTTTTTTTTTATTTCTTCCTTCCAAAATGTTGCAGCGAATCGGCAGAATTTGATTTACAAAAGCTTAAATACTCTTAAATTGCCAGTAAGTTTAATAACATTATAATAAATTGTTCTGATTTTTTAAAATATGGCGATTAAAATACAATTTATTCAATATTATGTGCTGTCCGACTTTAAATTTCTCTCCGACTTTAAATGACATAGTATCTAAAGTCGGAGAATTTAATTTTCATAGTTTTATAAATAAATATCCACCATAAAGTTATTACTATAGTAATAATTAATATTTATCATGTAAAAATATGATTTAATTACAAAATATACTGGCAATCACAGAGTATCGACGGCAAACTGAAGATTTCGCCAAGGATAACTTGGTCACTGTCGACAGGTGCGCGCTCAGTGCGCATGCGAATTTTATCCGGATCCATGAGATGCGTATGTATCCTGCAAATATAAGACATTATTTCAAACGTTTTCACGACTATATATGTACGAAACAACCCAAAACATCCTGTAGACGGAGATACTGAAAAGAAAAATACACATGACACTAAATTTAGAAACGATTTTATTCTGAAAAGAGAAAACTGTCCGACATTCGATGCTAACCCGACTTTAGCTGTTCCTCATTGTGGTACAATGTACAGTATTAGTGTTTGACGATTTAATGTCAACAACGCAATAATCTACCCAAGTCAAGATCAATAAGTAATGCATACTTACCGACTGTCAATCATTAAAAAGTTATCTATAATATTGATGCTACATGCGTTGACAGATGTATACAAAATGTACATCGAAATTCCGTATATGCAAAATGTACTGCATTCGTAACAGTGAAGAAAATGTTTTTCTTGTTTATTGACTTCTATTTCTAAATTTCTGATACATTATCAGGAAAATACCCCCAACCCCCTCATTAACACTATATGTACAGTCATATTATTTACCGGTATTAATAGGTTCACAGCTTTGCGTAAGTTTATAGATTGTCAGCCTTATACATACATGTACTTAATTGATTAATTGAAAGGTTTACATTTGAATTCAAAATGAAAACTCTTCCATGACAATTATGCATAATACAGATAGAGATGAAATCTTTTAAATCTTTTAAGCATTCGCCAATTAAACCTGTAAAATATATTAATGCAATTACAACAGTTCAATTACAAGAAGTGTATGAAAATCTTGCTGTGCGAGTGAATATACATTATTTCGTAATTGTTTCTCTTTGACTCTTGAAAATGTTAAAATTAATACGTGTAAGGTAAATTTTCTTTGCAAAAGAAGTTTTTGTGCATTGAACTCTAACTTTTAGGCCGCGCATGATATACACATTGTGCAGACCTGCGTCAGTCATGCAGTACCCCCCCCCTCTCCTCCAGTTCATTGACAATGTATAATACCGGTAGACATTTTGTTCTGTTTGATGTGATTAAAGTAAAGATGATATACAACTTACATGTAAATGCACAAGCGATACTTTACACGGTCTGTCATTTCATTTATTTGTTACTTTTTTAATTTTATTTTTATGTTATGTCAAGGTCACATGAATACTTGGCTTTAACATGTTAAACACGTGATTCTCTGCAAGCATCGGATTAGGTGCTCGTGTACTTACTACCTAAATGTCAGATTTTATATGAAGTTACCGCTTGGCTTGTTTAAAAATATTTTATTGTTTAGATGTTACAAGAAAGAATCGGAAACAAGTTCTGAAAACTAAGAACGTCCTCCCCTTTTACAAAAAAAATCAATTACAAAAACTATTGTTCAAAATTAATTTTCACTGGATTTACTTCGTAATATTACTCATTTATTTTCGAGAACTGTCTTATCAAATAAATCGATGAATAGATATTTTCGCTTGCCAATAATCAGGTCATACTAATTTTTTCTTAAAGTGGAATGCATTTTTTTTTTCATTCACTTTGTCAATTTGCCGTAAATCTCAGATGGTTGTACAATATACATGTGTAGGACTGCATTAAACTACTATGCGTTTTTTTTTTCAAATTTTTATGCTTTTCTTATACTACATGTGATTTGTATTTCTATTACAACTAGGCCCTTTACTGTCCATTTACTGATATTACATACTAGTTCAAGAACAAATACTAGTATCTGTGACAAAAAAATGATATGCCGTTAATTATCGCCGGTTAAGAATCTTTACCAAACCATCACTGAAAATAAAGTATTTTGATACTCGTTCCTGATGTCCCAAATTTACGGTGACATCCGATTGTTTACAACAGTGAATCACGCGACCTTTCCTGAATTGCATTGAGAGAAAATAAATCCTAACTTCTGACAAATTTTTAAGTACATCGTACATACATGTATAAGGCTGTTGAAGAGAAATTTGTACATTCAACAAATTAATTCCAAACACTTCATACTGTATACTTGATATAACATGAAAGGCAATTATAAAAGAACATACAAGCCTCGTGTCCTTTTTTACTTTTCTTTTCTTTTTTTCATTTTGGTAACATTACTATTAAATCTTTTAATCAGTTTTTCTTTCTGATTAGTTTGGTTTATTTCTTTATTTTGAAGGGGGTCTTGGGATAATGAATTATAATGTCTATCGCTTACAGAAAAATGTCTAATTAATTACGAACACTGTAATTTTAGATATTTGTTTATAACAGATCTGATTAGTAGAGATAAAAATACATGTATCAAAAATAAAATAAATAAATAAATATAGTTTTGAAACCCAGTTGGATTATATAGAAAATAATAATAAATGCATCGCAAATTTAATCTCAGACTGATAAAAATTTAATTTTCTGTGTTTTTTAATTAGATTTCTTTAAAGTGTGTGAGAAAGAATGAAAAAGAGGGGCCGGGCTGGTCTGAGGGTGTCCTCTGAGTCTACATGTTGGGTCAACATTGCGTAACTGACTGCTAGTGATATCCGGCAGGTGCCCGTCTGTATATATATATTGAAGTGACACTTATTGTCTTGTTTCTCGCTACTGCATTGCGCAATTCACACAGCTTCCGTTTGTGTAGTACTTCACAGAGGTTCCGTTACCAGTCAGCGCCAGTGTAGTACTTCAAAGCGCTGCCGTTTGTTTACAATATTCATATTAATATTCACGAAAACGGTGCTGTGTTTGAATAAAAGTCTTCTTTTAATTAAAAAAAAATACATTGCATGTATACACAATTATTTACTAAATAATTGTTTCCTATAAATTCTTTTTAATAAATCAAATAAAAAAAAGTTCACAGTATGGTTTGTCGAGACTTTATATATATATATATATATATATATATATATATATATATATATATATATATATATATATATATATATATATATATATATATATATATATTCCAAAAAACTTATAATATAAATCCACACACGTATTGTTATAATAAAAAATCACAACACCGAAATAAACTCAACCGGTTTCATTTCCAATCTTCAGGAGTTTGACAATACAATGCTTAGTTACACAAAATCAACATTCATATTGTGACGTCATAAATCGCCAATACTTAGTCGCGCTTTGGCAAAGTTCATTATGACGTCATGATAATACGTAAGTAAGTTATTACGGGAAATTAGATTTTTTATACAAATAGCACAGTTATATTGTGCGGGTAAAAGTATATTTCTTAAATGAAATATAAGTATGCTGCATTTAAAACAGGTTTATGTCTGTTTATAAAATGTTTTTCTTTAGTTTTACGTTCCTTTTTCTGTAGTATCCCTTCGGAATTTATAGAAAGGAAAAACAGTAAAATTGGGGGTTTTATTTTTGGCACAGTTTCTGATGTGTTCGCTTACGGCGGTACACTGGTATCTTGGTTCCCTAATTTGTTGTCGGTGCACGGTCATTCTGTGTCTCAGGGTGTCTCCTGTCTGGCCGATATAATTTTCACCACAACCGGCGCAGGTTATTACATAAATAAGATTCGAGCTGGTACATGACATTGATGTTTTAATGGTAAATTCGCTTCCAGTTTTAAATTGAAATTTGGATCCCTCTGTCAGGTATGGGCAAGTACTGCATCTGGGCTTGTTGCATCTATTGATGATTGCTGGTTCATTGTTGTTAGTAGAAAAGGATGCTTTTGTAAGGATGGATTTGAGAGACGGACTTTGTCGTTTAATCTTAATGATCTGTGAAGTTTCTAATATTTTCTTCATGTCTGGATCTTCCTCTAAAATGGGCAGATTGTTCCTAATAATGCTGCAAATTTCCGGATTTCTTGGGTTATGTGTTGACACGTATGGTATGACATTTTTTGCCTGTTTATTTTTCACTGTAAGTAGATCTTTTCTTTCTTGAGATTTGGCTTTGTTTATTCCGTTTTCAATCAACTGTTTAGGATAGTGCCTTTGTTTAGGAGTAGTTCTTGTAGTTCTGTGAGCCGAGATTCCAAGATTTCTGCATCGGAAATTATTGTACAAAGACTTCTGGCTAAATTGTATGGGATATTATTCCTGGAGTGTCTAGGGTGACAAGAGTCAAATATTAGGTATTGTTTGGTATCTGTTATTTTGTAGAAAACATCCGTTATTAAACGGTTTTCTTTTTTAATAACCATTACATCGAGAAAGGATAACTTATTTCTATCCGATTCCATGGTGAATTTCAAAGTCGGGCTCAGGGTATTGAGAATATTAAAAAATTCCATTAGTTGATCCTCACTTTTGTCCCATATGACGAAACAGTCATCTAAGTAGCGTATCCACGACTTCCTTATAAAATTTTCAAAGTCCTGCCCGAATTTTTCTTTCACGGTTAAATACAGTTTTTCTTCTAGGAATCCTAGGACAAGTGTAGCATAAGTTGGCGCAACTTTGGTTCCCATTGCCGTGCCTAATTTTTGTCTGTAGACTATGTCATTTAAATGCATGAAATTATTTTCCAAGATTAATTGAAGGCTTTCTAAAACAAAGTTTTTCGGAAATCTGTCATTCAAAAGACTAGGAAATCTGTCTATCCAATGTTCTATTGCAATGAGTCCAAGATCATGTGGAATGTTAGAATAGAGATTGGTGACATCAAATGAAACCAAAATGGTTTCAGGGTTGACTTTCTCAGGAATTGTATTAAGAAAATCTACTGTGTCTCGTATATAACTTTGAACTTTGGTAACATACGGTTTCAATAATATATCCAATAGATTACTTATCCTGTGAGTTTCACATGTTGGTCCCGCAACTATGGGTCAAAGTGTGAGATCAGCTGGACTTGCAACACTTATGTATGTTGATCCGGAAATTTTACATTCATCTTTAATTGTCTGGCTTTTATGTATTTTTGGCAAACCATAAAAGTTACTGGTTTTAATGTTAAATGACAAAAGATATGCGGTTTCCTTGGCAGTAAGTTTTTGTCCGTATTCATCTATGATAGTCTCGAGTTTTTCCATGACCTTCTTACTTTCGTATGTAAGTTGTTTTTCATAGTATGAACTATTTTCTAACACAGAAAGACACATTGATTTATAATATTCACGATCCATTATTACTACAGCGCTCCCTTTATCCGCTTCCTTAATGATAATGTTTTCATCATGTCTTATATTTTCGATCGCATTCCATTCTAATTTGTTCAAGTTATTTCTGGTAGTATTATTTTTTCTGACGCATTGTTCGACAGGAAAGGTTTTCACTGTATTAATAAATTTATCTAAGTTTAGGTTCCTACCTTTAGGTGGCATAAAATCACTTTTATTGGCTACAATAGATTCGTCATCATTTTCCATATCTAAGAAAAATTCAGCAAGTCGTAATCTTCTACAAAATGCGTCCGTATCATTTGTAATTTCCTCCATGTTTTTAGAGCGTGGCGTAGGGGTAAATTTTATTCCCTTCTCGAGAATTTTAATTTCAATATCCGTAAACATTCGACTAGATAAATTAATTACTTTTGGTTCGTGTTTTTGGTCCGGTCCTTTGTTTTGCGCTACGTTATTTTGTTTTGTCTGGGGCCATATCCTAAAAAATAATTTCCCGGAAATTACAAATTACGACAATTAAAGGAGAGCCAGAAAACCAGAGAGTAAGACGAGAAAGGTTAGTCTTAGAACAATTCAAAGCAGAAATAGATCTACTACAGATGCGGGCAAAATATAATGAGGACAAATATCAATCCATTGACAACCAAGTCCTTACATTCTTTGGAAATAAGATACCCAAATCAGCTTTAAACATATTAAAGCGCATGTGGGAAGATGAATGTTTATTAGAAGAACAAAAATCAATACAACGATGGATAAAATCAGAAGCATTGTTCCAAAAATATGCAGCACAATTTCAACAGGAACATCAAGATAAAAATCCATTCATGAAATCAGGAAATACCAATCTCAAAAAACAAAGTGGACCTGAATCAAGGAATTACCGATCTACAACAGATTTCAACTCAAACAATTTCAATTACCCGTCAAACAGTAATCCTAGGACATACAACGGAAACCAAGGACGCCCAGTGATTCCCTTTCACGAACGACCATACAAGCAACACGGGAAACAAAGAAAAAATTATACAACGCCGGGAAATTCTTTTTTAGGATATGGCCCCAGACAAAACAAAATAACGTAGCGCAAAACAAAGGACCGGACCAAAAACACGAACCAAAAGTAATTAATTTATCTAGTCAAATGTTTACGGATATTGAAATTAAAATTCTCGAGAAGGGATTAAAATTTACCCCTACGCCACGCTCTAAAAACATGGAGGAAATTACAAATGATACGGACGCATTTTGTAGAAGATTACGACTTGCTGAATTTTTCTTAGATATGGAAAATGATGACGAATCTATTGTAGCCAATAAAAGTGATTTTATGCCACCTAAAGGTAGGAACCTAAACTTAGATAAATTTATTAATACAGTGAAAACCTTTCCTGTCGAACAATGCGTCAGAAAAAATAATACTACCAGAAATAACTTGAACAAATTAGAATGGAATGCGATCGAAAATATAAGACATGATGAAAACATTATCATTAAGGAAGCGGATAAAGGGAGCGCTGTAGTAATAATGGATCGCGAATATTATAAATCAATGTGTCTTTCTGTGTTAAAAAATAGTTCTTACTATGAAAAACAACTTACATACGAAAGTTAGAAGGTTATGGAAAAACTCGAGACTATCATAGATGAATACGGACAAAAACTTACTGCCAAGGAAACCGCATATCTTTTGTCATTTAACATTAAAACCAGTAACTTTTATGGTTTGCCAAAAATACATAAAAGCCAGACAATTAAAGATGAATGTAAAATTTCCGGATCAACATACATAAGTGTTGCAAGTCCAGCTGATCTCACACTTTGACCCATAGTTGCGGGACCAACATGTGAAACTCACAGGATAAGTAATCTATTAGATATATTATTGAAACCGTATGTTACCAAAGTTCAAAGTTATATACGAGACACAGTAGATTTTCTTAATACAATTCCTGAGAAAGTCAACCCTGAAACCATTTTGGTTTCATTTGATGTCACCAATCTCTATTCTAACATTCCACATGATCTTGGACTCATTGCAATAGAACATTGGATAGACAGATTTCCTAGTCTTTTGAATGACAGATTTCCGAAAAACTTTGTTTTAGAAAGCCTTCAATTAATCTTGGAAAATAATTTCATGCATTTTAATGACATAGTCTACAGACAAAAATTAGGCACGGCATTGGGAACCAAAGTTGCGCCAACTTATGCTACACTTGTCCTAGGATTCCTAGAAGAAAAACTGTATTTAACCGTGAAAGAAAAATTCAGGCAGGACTTTGAAAATTTTATAAGGAAGTCGTGGATACGCTACTTAGATGACTGTTTCGTCATATGGGACAAAAGTGAGGATCAACTAATGGAATTTTTTAATATTCTCACTACCCTGAGCCCGACTTTGAAATTCACCATGGAATCGGATAGAAATAAGTTATCCTTTCTCGATGTAATGGTTTTTAAAAAAGAAAACCGTTTAATAACGGATGCTTTCTACAAAATAACAGATACCAAACAATACCTAATATTTGACTCTTGTCACCCTAGACACTCCAGGAATAATATCCCATACAATTTAGCCAGACGTCTTTGTACAATAATTTCCGATGCAGAAATCTTGGAATCTCGGCTCACAGAACTACAAGAACTACTCCTAAACAAAGGCACTATCTTAAACAGTTGATTGAAAACGGAATAAACAAAGCCAAATCTCAAGAAAGAAAAGATCTACTTACAGTGAAAAATAAACAGGCAAAAAATGTCATACCATACGTGTCAACACATAACCCAAGAAATCCGGAAATTTGCAGCATTATTAGGAACAATCTGCCCATTTTAGAGGAAGATCCAGACATGAAGAAAATATTAGAAACTTCACAGATCATTAAGATTAAACGACAAAGTCCGTCTCTCAAATCCATCCTTACAAAAGCATCCTTTTCTACTAACAACAATGAACCAGCAATCATCAATAGATGCAACAAGCCCAGATGCAGTACTTGCCCATACCTGACAGAGGGATCCAAATTTCAATTTAAAACTGGAAGCGAATTTACCATTAAAACATCAATGTCATGCACCAGCTCGAATCTTATTTATGTAATAACCTGCGCCGGTTGTGGTGAAAATTATATCGGCCAGACAGGAGACACCCTGAGACACAGAATGACCGTGCACCGACAACAAATTAGGGAACCAAGATACCAGTGTACCGCCGTAAGCCAAAAATAAAACCCCCAATTTTACTGTTTTTCCTTTCTATAAATTCCGAAGGGATCCTACAGAAAAAGAACGTGAAACTAAAGAAAAACATTTTATAAACAGACATAAACCTGTTTTAAATGCAGCATAATTATATTTCATTAAAGAAATATACTTTTACCCGCATAATATAACTGTGCTATTTGTATAAAAAATCTAATTTCCCGTAATAACTTACTTACGTATTATCAAGACGTCATAATGAACTTTGCTAAAGCGCGCCTAAGTATTGGCGCTTTATGACGTCACAATATGAATGTTGATTTTGTGTAACTAAGCATTGTATTGTCAAACTCCTGAAGATTGGAAATGAAACCGGTTGAGTTTATTTCGGTGTTGTGATTTTTTATTATAAATATATATATATATATATATATATATATATATATATATATATATATATATATATATATATATATATATATATATATATATATAAATCTGATGGTAGTAGTTATTTTTCAAAATGAAAAGAAGATAAAAGTCACATTTTAAGGTGAACATAAGCGAGTAATTCATTTTCCTGTAAACGGGTATCAATATTTATAAAAGGAAGGGGGTCTACTGAATCATTCGTGACAATTATTATCGCTGTACACTAACCGATCGGCAGTAGGACTTTATCACAGCGAATAAACACTGCAGCATAATTAGAACCAGTAAAAATAAATAAAAGATCTGTTTTTTAAAACGGAGTTCAAATTTATTTTCATTTAATGCATTTGATGTCTTTAAGAAAACATATGACAACGATAAATTCCCGGTACATGTGAATTAAGCCATGAACATAATTATGATTTAAGTGTTAGATATCATATTATAATTCTCAGTAACTACATGACAGTTATCAAATTTTAGCGCCATGTGTTTAACCAGGGACCTATATTAGTATATAGGTCCCTGGTTTAACATAGAGCTCCCCTAATTATTCTAACTACTTTCTTGTTTAAATTTATGAGTATTCAATCTTTACACATGTTTTTCTATAATCATGTGCGCGTATGCTAAATAAATAGTAAATGAAACTTTTTTGAATTAAAACTCGGACTTAAAGCAAAATAAACCGGTATTATTATATACCTAATGTGTATCACCCAATTTTACTGTTGAATTTACGCTATCACGTGACGTCGTGATCCGATTTTCCGGATCATCAACATGTTGTTTTCTGAATCCATATCACTACTCTCTGAAACTGATGACGTAGTATGCAGAAATATGACGTTATTTTTCTTGCGCGTTAAAAAGTCCCTTGTTATTATGCTTTGTTTTATGGATAAATGTTATGCAATTGATCTCTAAAGTTTTCTTTTGCTATATTTTGGTAGTTATGAGAGGGTATATAATAAATTTATCATTATAACAGTAACTTGATCCGAAGAGCCGTATCACGTCTCGTTGACAGCCGCGGATCATTAGATCAAACTGGACGCTTCGCGTCTCGTTAGATCTGATGATCCGCGCCTGACAACTCGACGTGATACGACCCTTCGGATCAAGTTACTGTTATAATAATATATATTTATTTTCCGCTCTCGGTGTTCATTTTATTATGCAAGCATATAGAAATATTAAAATTTTCAGTAATCCCCATGTTCATTTTCAAATTATATGTTAATTTAACATTAAAAACATCTTTATTTGCACAAAAAATACGTAACCTATCAAATTTTCATGTGTGAATGGAGATTTATTAGACGGAAACTACTATTTATCATGATGTTTAACATTGGTTGGATTAATTTTGAAAAACTAAATTTCAAAAATACTTTATTTTTATAATTAATTGGTTGATATCAAAGACAAATAAATCAGTTATCAAATTTCTTACTAAAATATGCATAGAACACTTAATCCTTTTGAAAATTCCAAACAAAGTACGCAAATAATTTAATTAATAAAATGAACAAGAGGGGAATTTCAGTTTTATTGTCGACGGGGAGTTTCAAGAGACTTTAACCTACACATTTTAATTTGAAAAGGGTTTAAGAATAAAGAAATTTGAACATTAGATTATAATAAAACTCATAAAAAATAGCAAGTTTTTGAAAAAAAAAGCGTCAGTGTCACTCAGGATTACCTCAGTAGCCACAGTATTAAATCTCAGAGCTACTCAGTACCAGCTCAGTGGCCTCAGAATGACCTCAGTACCCCTCAGTTCTTCAACAGTAGCAACAGTGCTAACCTCAGTGCTCCTCAGTAGCACAACAGAATGCACAGTGAAAACCTCAGTGCTACTCAGGATCTCCTCAGTTTCTCAGTACCGGGCTCAGTACCACTCAGTACTTCCTCAGGGTTTTGTTGGATTCTCAGTGCTTTTTCGTTACAGTAGTGTTAAAATAAGTGCTCGTGAAAGTAAACATCCTTTATAATGTATAACAATCACATTTTCACACTTAAATTGGCTAATTTTTATTATCAAAGCTACACGTTTTCACTTACGTGTAGATTCCATTCTACAAGTTTTACGAACGTGTAGCAATCTTGACGTCACTAAAATTGATGACGTAATACACACAGAATTTAGGTTATTCCCCTACTAGACGTACCCGTACACGTACACGTTTGAAATCTCAACCTCTCTAATATCTATGTTCAATAACTTGCATTTATTACAAGAATATTTATAATACCTTTAATAAACAATCTTTAAAAACAATATTTTTCTTATTTATGTCTTTTTTATTCATTCAATATGTCACAATCCAGCGTGGAAAAATAAACAGAAGTCAAGTAATACTTCAGAAACATAGTGAATATTAAGTAAGGCCAGTTTCTTGAAAAGCTATTAGTTATACAGTCCCTGAAACGTTCTACTTTCCCATTTTTCCGTTCGCTCACCGTTCGTTCACCGTTCGTTCTGCGTTCGTTCACCGTTCGTTCAGCGTGCGTTCACCGTTCGCTCTTCGTTCACAGTATTGCGTTCACCGTTCACCGTGCGCTCGCGTTCACCGTTCACCGTTCGCTCTTCGTTCCGTTTACTTTGCGTTCACCTTGCGTTCACCGTTCACTTATCGTTCAGTCCTCAGTGTCATTCGGAACTCCGAAGTGAAAGGACTTATCTTTTTGATGGTAAGGATTTACATGTTTTTTAATTAAATAACTTAGATATTGCAAAAATTATCTAAGATATTTATATTTCTATTATTATTACTCAGCTTTTACTTATTTCATGAATTTTCCATGGAAAAATAATAATTAATACATTAATTATGTATGTAGAACGATGCTAAAATATTAACTTCAAAAAAGGGCAATGTACAAATGTTTCACGCACGGCATCACTTTGATGTAATTTTAAAGAGGAAAAATTATTAATGGATGTATTATAATTAATCTAAGTCTTTTACAGAACAAGAATACATAAAAAAAATTATTTCTACAGTTACACGCATTTAAACTACATGTAGGTTTGAGAAATATGAACAGTACTGCAAATATTCAGTTAATTAAATATCTTTAGAAATAATTAAATTGATGGTGTGGTTTTAAATTTTAGAAAAGACCAACTGTTTCAAATAGTCTATTATTAGAGAAGGAAAATTTCTTCCTTCACCGTACCTAAACATATTTCTAAAAATATGTTTTTTGACATTCAGTATAATTAAGATTCCCCCCCCCCCCCTTGTGCCTTTTTTTTCCGAAATAAAATTCTTACTGAGTTTTTACAGTATATTTTAATTTTTATTCAATTTTTATTGTAACACAAGAAAATCAGTCTTAAAACCAACGTCAAACAGTCATCAGTCATTAAAAATAGTATTTTAGTATAAAATTTGTGCCGACAGAAGTATTCTTAATTGGCAGGGAATATGTTTCACATTCAATTTAAAACTTAATCCTTCCAAGTATACATTCGAATTATTTTTTTTCTGCAGGAATGCAAAAATCAGATCTAGAAATGATTGGGAAAAATATTAAAATTTCTTGGAATACTAAGGTACTCTTTGCCTTCGGCATGTTCGGTGAAACGCGATTTCCATATCTCCACTGTGTCGAATTATTTTGATTGACAGCACAAGCATGCTACTACAAATGTAGCACGGACATCCTGTGAACTGTGTGAACTTGAAGATGAAAAATAAAAGCCAATGATTACTGTTAAATGGATTTGTTAATCTAAAAGAAAAAGATTACTTTTATTGCTTGGAATATTTAGGAAAAATAATAAGAATTTTTTTATTTGATACAATATATATCTGAGAATCGAGGGGATTATCTCTCTCTCTCTCTCTCTCTCTCTCTCTCTCTCTCTCGTACATTTCTCTGTTCAATAAAAATTATGTCAACACATTACTTATTTAGTTTTGAAAATTTAATCGACGCATGTATTACAAATAATATGAATGCCTCTTTCCAACATCTTGACCGAGTATAATCACGGCCGGTGTAACGACGAAAAGTGACCCCCGTAATATTCCGGGGGTCATTTTTCTACGTAGAAATTTGACCCCCTGGTTAATATTCTACGTAGAAAAATGACCCCTTTTTCTGTAGAAATCATGGCCTTGGGGTCATATTTCTCCGTGTGCATTGTAGAAAATTGACCCCGTAGAATAATGACCCCCTGTCATTTTTGATGCCAAAATAATTCATTTTAGAAGGAATATTCTTATTAGTCATATGCAAGCGGGTAATATCAAGCTGACTTATGCTTTAAAGTGTTATTTCTGAAAGCTTTTAAGCTAAGATAATGAAATCAAAGCGATAAAATACCTTGCATTAATGATACAAACTGTTTATCTCCACTAGAGGAAAACGGTATCAAAATGTTTTAACCCAGAGGCTACATGTATAAGAGCAAAAATACGAGAATTCATAGGAACTTTTATTAAATTTTATACCAGTAAATAAATTTCCACAGTTGCCATTTTAATTCTGAAAAAGGGTTATTTCCAAACTTCCGCCAGAGTTCGTTTGTACCAAACCAAATCTCAAATCTCTGTGTGCGGAGAAGCAGAGGACTATGGGTAGTATGGGTCATTTCTAGCTGACAGTATGGTGTCAGAAAAAAAGTTTCCGTTATTAATCAATAATGAATCTTTTTGATTTTACCCTGGATACATAATTTTTCAAAAGTTTAAAGTTTTTTATCCATATTTTTAAAACGGGCACCAAAAAGTGTTCCAACATAGAAAAATCGTATATTAAAAATATTTGATTTTCTATGAATGAAGTTTCAAACTTTTCTTAAAAAAAATAGGGATAATTTAATTTGTAAAAATAAGTACTAAATTAAATTGCCTCTGACCTTTATGTATGATACAGGGAAAAAAAAGGGGTTAGCTCAAAACCTGTAAAATGTCTTTTGTCGTTTGCTAGTGTTAACAAAATAGGAATTGTAGCATAAAACATGATTAACTAAAAAAAAATAATAATAATAAGTTCCCATCTTTCCAAAACAAGGCACATGTAGTATCGTTTTCCCCGTTCTCTCATGTACATAAAAAATTTTAGATGATGAAAAAGTTGTTACTTTACATGATATACTTATGCCCCCGTAAACGAAATCTCTGGGGTTTTGCCCCTGTACACGAAGTTTCTGGGGTATATAGCATTTTACCTGTCCGCTTGTCTGTTTGTATATTTTTCCGCAAAACTTGAACCTTGCCCATGTCCATGACTGGGTAAAACTACGGCTTTCATATTTCACAAGTGTATTTTTGTGACAAGACCTTTTTGTGTACAATCAATTTTGACCTTTTAATATTGACCTTGGAGTTTGACACACTTTTACACAAGGAGAATATGGAGATATTAACTGACAGTATTCAATATCAAAGCCCATAAAACAATACAAAATATAAAGGAGCAAACACGAACCTCCGAAACATCAGAGATGGAATCAGGTGCCATGGAGAAATGAGCATGCCCTGCTGACCGGTCACATCTGCCGACTGGGAAATAACAGGAAAATCCTCCGCAAACTCGACGCACAAATAACGGACCAACAAAAAGCACGAAAAACATTAGTCAGCATTTGTTTCAATTTGATAAATTGCATTTGCTGACAATGTCATTGTGTCAACCATAGAATTAACGAAATGTTGACTTCAAATGAGACTGCCGATATTCTTGTTATTTATTTCATTTACTTGCTTGTCAATAATTTACTTCTTATAGAAATTGTTCATATGTAGAGCATGCTCTTGCGTATAGAATCATCCGAGATATATATCCGTTTGCAGGTGATGAAGGTAAATCGCTGCATAACCAAGGACATTTGACGATAGAAAAGTTTGTCATCACATTTATCATTAAGCCTAGTTGTTATAGATTACCATTAACGTTTTTTTTCAAGTAAAATTTTTTTCAAGTAAAATATCCAGACAGATGTGTCAGACTCTGTGGCATCTTTCATCTCAAGCTAGCTCACAAGGATATATCGTATCGACATAGGAATGAAAATTACCATTGTTAATTGACAATACGTCGTCGATATTTATATCTAAATGTTGAGTTGAAGGCCACAGCAAGTATTTTCTTCTTTTCACGCATTAGACTTCGCACAAATTCTGTTTCAAGTGAATATAAAAATAGATTTACTTATATCGGAGTGCAAATGGTACCCATGGGAATTCCAATTTATTGTCGGAATATCTGGTCTTCAAAAAAAAAAAACCCAGATATTGTCGATCAGTAACTCAAGCATCTTTTTCACGTCAACTTCATAGTACTTGTGTGTGCAATGTGTTTTAACAAAATAATTCTGCAAATGACCAATGACCATTTTAAATTTACAAGTTCCGTTTTATTAGAAAACAGCTGTCATTGAAATAAAAAAAAAATCCTGGTTCACACCACTTTTTGAATATATTGTTGCGCAGTACACTAAGAGTTTTTCCTTCTCTACAGTCAATACTTTAGTGCGGAGTACAAAAGAGATTTGAATGAACATTTACTGGAACCGGCAATGTGTCTTTGTTCGGAATCCAATATATATCGGGTAATTCAAATTTATTTTTGCTCTGTGTAATATTAAAAATATTTAAAACTGACCTAAAATTTTGAAGAATTTCTTCCTTAGAAAGGGAAGTATGAGTATAAGTAGGATTACCACTTGTAGAATTAATTCTTAAAAGTTCTTCTAAAATACAATTAATGAGACTTACAAACGAAGACAATGTTGTTACCTGCTTTGTCGACAAGGACCAGTACGTATTGATCATGTAATCTATCTATTTTTTTTCATTTCCGGATTATTGAACACAGAATGAATGAGGGTTTTCATATTACCCCTCAATCCTTGAATACGCGGCGTTAACATGGATCTGATACATTTAATCCATTGTGGAAAAAATCAACAATTCCACACTGTTACTTTAACATTAACTTTTGGACGGTATGTGCTAGAAATTTATTTTGAAGTAAGGGCATGACAACTAAGAGTTCATTAATTTGCACAGGTTACCAGTGTCTATAAAATCCCAGAAGAAAGTTGATGTAACAGCAACCATTGGTCACGTATCTGTGGGCTAGAAAGTGTTGAAAAGAGATTTTTAAGTTTTTATTTTGATTTATAGATATCTCTTAAGGTTGAACTATTTTTCACTCAGGTGTAAATTTTTGCCAGTTTTGGAGAAATTTGTAATATCATCATAAGAACTTCTTGATGTGTATTGTATTTCCTGTATATAAAGTAAAAAGTATAGTAATATATAAGGTAGTTAAAAAGTGTGTATTTTAAAGCAGAATAAATGCATACAGATGTATATGTACTAAGTTTAAAGGTAAGAGCCAATGGAATTGAATTTATATAGTTAAACAATGTTGATATCGATGTTCGGAGGTCCGTGTTTGCTCTGCTCCTATTTTGTATTGTTTTATTGACTTTGATATTGAATACTGTTCGGTATCTCCATATCCCTTTTTCTTGCTTCTGTGCTATTTTTTTTTTTAGACTTTCAAGAATTTTCAAAGATTATAGTTATCAGAAACGTATCATGCCATTTTCGGAATAAAACCTTTAAATGAAAAAAAAACCCAAAATATATAATCATAAACTATGCTCCTCGATGAATAAATATTCATTGGGATTCTGCAAGCAAAAAATATACCCATACCAGATACATGCATTGGTTGTGATGCTACGTTTAAGATAGTGCAATTGAATATAAGTTGGAAAGGATAAGATTGCATAAAAAAATTCCCCCTACTTGGATTTGAAAGTATGAAAAAAGCAGGAGACACATATACAAGGTTTTATTGTATAAAATATAGGGGGGTCAAATTTCTATGAGGGTCATTTTTCAACGTGTGTGAATTCGTAGAATTAATGGTTTGGAATGTTTTTCTACAGTCGAAAAATGACCCTACTTGTCGTAGAATATTGACCGGGGGGTCATTTTTCTACGTAGAAAAATGACCCCCCGGTCAATATTCTACGGGGGTCACTTTTCGTCGTTACACCGGAAAATGTCTACAGATACATGAAGAAGTTAGCTAAAATAATCGTCATAAAAGAATTAAAAGGCACATAAATATAGAATATTTTGTAGTAGAATTTAAATAAAACGAGAATTTTTATGCAGTACGATAACAGTCAATGTCAACAGATAATTGTAAATTAAAAAAAAAAAAATCCGTTATTTTACTCAGAATAGGTTGTTTCAGCCCCGTACATTGTAATTAATTCATTCTATAAGTAGTAGTTTTATCTTCAGAAGTCCACATTATTTTATTAGTTAAAAGAATTAGCATAATTATTTACTATATTAGTAGATTAATTCATTTTTTAACTACACGCGGTAACAAATACACGTTTGACGGCGATTAAAATCATGTTATTAAAATATCGATTTCAACATAGGTATGTGCAGAAGAAATGTTTTTATTTATTGATTAATTTATTTATTTATTTATTTATTTATTTATTTATTTATTTATTTATTTATTTATTTATTTATTTATCTATTGTTTATCTCAGTAGTAGTTTCATCTTCTAAAGTCCACATTATTTTATTAGTTAAAAGAATTAGTATAATTATTTACTATATAAAATTAATTTATTTTTTAACTACACGCGGTAACAAATAGAGGTTTGACGGCGATTAAAATCATGTTATTAAAATATCGATTTAAACATACGTATGTGCAGAATTTTATTTTAATTATTTATTTATTTATCTATTTATTTCTCTTTTGTTTATCTATTGTTTATTTATATTTATTTATGATATTTGAATTATAGAATAAAAGAATAATTTCAATGCAAGGAAAAGACCAAAGGCTTTCCGAATAAATCGTTCATCTTGCGTTCACCGTTCGTTCACCATTCACTTTGCGCTCGCGTTCGCGCTCCGTTCGCGTTCTGCGTTCACCGTTCACACATCGTTCACCAAGTTGCGTTCACCGTTCGCACATCGTTCACTCACCGTTCGCTCTGCGTTCGTTCACCGTTCGTTCAGCGTTCGTTCACCGTTCAGGTGGGAAAGTAGAACGTTTCAGGGACTGTAACTATGGTTTAGAATAAGTTTTCACTGGTACAAAACAAAAGATTGTAGTCATCATATTTCCACTTGTAGTCATTTTGCATTCTACTTTGAGATGCAGACAAAAGCAATTTCAACTAGTGCTAATTGTAACGGGGACCGTTACAGATGTTCCCCAAACGCTCCCCATCTCCCTTTTGGTGCCATATTCCCTGTAAGTTTCATTAAATAGGACAAACTTTATGCATTTGAGACTTTAACAACGTTTACCCAGAAGGGTACCAAGTTCATTCAAATTTTAGCATTGCACGCGTGCGCATGTGAATGCGTGTGCGTAATGATCATATCATCTTATCTACACAATCTATATACTTCAATATACTAAATATTTAATCCAAAAGTATTAAAAAATACGCTCATTCAAGTGTATTTTTGATTTTACTCATTCCACGTGCACGCACGTGCATACATGAGCATGGTGACATACCTACTTGTGAAAGTCCATTACATCTATCTATGTTCTAAATCCCACTCAGTTTGGTTGAAAACCAAGGGAGTTATAGCTGATTAAAGTTTCAGCCAATCAGAATGCAGCGTACGTTCACGCACGTGCATGGATGTGCATGGTGATCATACCTTCTTGAAGAAGTCTATTATATCTATCTGTGTTCCAAATCTCATCCTGTTTGGTTGAAAACTAAGGGAGTTATAGCTATTTAAAGTTTCAGCCAATCAGATTGCAGCGCACGTACACGCACGCGTATGAATGTGCATGGCGACCATACCTTCTTGTAGAAGTCTATTATATCTATCTATGTTTCAAATTCCATTCTGTTTGGTTGAAAACCAAGGGAGTTATAGCTATTTAAAGTTTCAGCCAATCAGATTGCAGCACACGTGCATGCACGTGTTTACATGACAATTGTTATATATCATATTGTAGTACATCCTAAAGTATGCCTATGTTTTAAATTTCATAACATTTTGTCAAAAAAAAAGAAAGGATATTGAGATTTTTGTTTCAGCCAATCAAGGTGAAGCGCACGTGCATGCGCGTGAGTTCATGCTAATTTGACAGTGTCACATTATCTACAGTATTAATATATCTTTATATAATGAGTTTCAAATCATTTCATAAAAAAATGTAAAAGTTATAGCTATATTAAGTATATCAGTCAATTCACTCATTTCACGCGCACGCACGTGCAGGCGTATGCGCGCAAAATGACCTTCGTTCCGCACACCTACACTACACACCTATTAACCCTAAAAAGGTTTTAGCTCAGTTGGGTGAACAGTTTCTGAGAACACTCGCGGACAAAAAAAGTACCGGAGAAGAAATAAGAAAAAAAATAATAATAATAATAAGAAGAAACAGAGTAAAAACAATATGTACCCAAACTCCGTTTGGGGAACATAGTAGACGTTTGAGGAAACCTCATATTAAAACTATACTCAATGCAACGTAATTGCGATGTAGCAATCTACAGAATCCTTTACATTTCATAAATCTTTTTGGTAGAAGTTTCGTTCATCTAAACGCTCAGCTGACTTCTAGATCCCGACTTGCTTAATGGCGGAGTTTACGGAGACCGCCGCCATCTTGGACACACTTCAGATTTTTAAATGTGAATATCTAGTGTGTGGATTGAACAATTCTAAAATAAATTGTATATTAGGCTTTTCCAGTAGGGTCGTAATTACCATTTATTACATCAAACAAAAATATTGAAAAACAAAAAAGTTGAAAAAGTGCACATTTTGAATTCATTTCCCGTAGCGACCAGAAGTACTGACGACGCAAACGAAGGCAAAATTGCACATCTATAACTCATGGTCTATCATCTCTAACAAGTCTCCAGTTAATATCTTGAGCCGTTTTCGAGAACATTCGAAGACAAAATTGCATTTTAAAATCAGGATATTGCCCATAACTTGGCACTGGTTAGGAATTTTCCAACAAACGGAATTTTATATAAAATTCATATAATGACCTATAATTCCTGAAATTTTCAATGAAATCCACTGAATAGTTTACGAGAAATCGCCTGCATAAAATTTGGTCAGAAGAAAAAAGAATAATAACTAGAGCAAAGCTCGTTGCAAAGCAAAGAGTAGGTCTTCCGTCCAGTTTTGACCGGAAGTGCCGGAAGTGACATCAACATAAGAAAGCAATGAGCTTAGTCGTCTCCAGTGACTTTAGAATTTCAATTTTACATCAAAACCTTCAAAATAAGCTATTTTTGGCTACGAACCGGAAGGGATGACGACGGACGGAAAATTAATTTTTATGCTCCCAGAGACATATGTTATCCAAAAACTTGTCAAGAACGGCAAAAATGCGCGTTTTCCGACTACTTCCGGTTTGGCCGGAAGTGACGACCCCGGACGTATTTTGACGACTCCAGTAAATAAAGCTTGACATTTTGAACAACTTTGCTTCTTTGACGTATTACAAATTCTCAATACGTTTTGAGATATAAAGGAAACAATTTCGACCCCTCTAGGCCCTTTATTTTAGGGGCCAGCCCTTTTTTCGACATATCATTTGAAAGATCTTGAAATTTTACACTTCTTTTGTTCTATATGTTTTCACAAAATATTTTCAGGTAAAAAGATATCGTAGGAAAAGTGTTAAAAATTTTGAAATTCGCGATACGACTATTTTCGGGCCAGAGCGAGCGTCGGCGCTTCGTACTTCCGGTGGTTGAGATATACCAAATACACATCTCCAAAGGTTGCTTTATTAGCACTGAAAATTTCATGCTTCTGTGTTAAGTGCTTTTCAAGAAAACTGTCGGACAAAGTGACCCTCTAAAAATCACTAAATCGCCGAAAACTCCGAACCGGAAGTGACGTCATCAAATTTAAAAAAAAATTAAAAAAAACACCTTAAGTTCATATTATTTGTCATCAATGCTGAAAGTTTCATGAAAATCCGTCGACGCATTTATGAGAAATCGCGTGCACAAAATCGGTAAGAATAATAATAATAATAATAAAAGGGAAAAAGAAACCGAACGAAAACAATAAGGTCTTCCGTTGGAAACGGAAGACCTTAATAATAGCTAGAGCAAGCTCGTTGCAAAGCAATGAGTAGGTCTTCCGTCCTGTTTGACAGGAAGTAGCTTTCATTTTCAACAAAAATATGAAATAACGCCCAAAAATGCTTTGAATCCTCTAAATCTATGTAAATTAATGCAAAAATAAGCCATTTTTGCTACTTCCGGTTTGACCGGAAGTGACGACGACGGACGGAAAATTAATTTTATGCTCCCAGAGACATATTTTACCCCAACACTTGTCAAGAACGACCAAAATACTTGTTTTACGACTACTTCCGGTTTGGACGTATATTGACGAACCCAATAGATTAAGCCTGACATTTCGAACAACTTTGCTTGTTTGATGTATTACAAATTCTCAATATTTTTTGAGATATAATGAAAAAACTGTTGGCCCCTCTAGGCCCCTAGTTTTAGGGGCCAGCCCTTTTTACAAGAAATCATTTGAAAGATCTTGGAAATCTACACTTCTTTTGTTATATATGTTTTAACAAAAAAAGATATCGTAGAAAAGGTGTTAAAAAAATTGAAATTCGCAATACGATTTTTTCGGGCCATAGCGAGCGCCGACGTGCTGTATTTCCGATAAAAACGAAATACATTCCGCAAATCTACAGACATACGTCTACCATACCTGAAAATATCAAGCGTCTATCTAAAGCCGTTTAGGGGAAATTATGCGGACAAACCGACCCTCAAAAAACCATTAAAGGGCCGATAACTCCGAACCGGAAGTGACGTCATCAAATAAGAAAAGAACGCATGAGGTTAAAGGGATGTTACAAAAGTCCTGAAAGTTTCATGGAAATCCATTGAGCCGTTTTTGAGAAATCGCGTGCAAAAATCGGTAAGAAAAAAAAAACCAATAATAATAAAAGTGAAGACGGAAGACCCTAATTACAAAATGCAGGTCTGGGTTAACGTCAGAAAATGGCTGACGCAAAATAATTCCAGAATGTTCCTCTTTAACTCGAGCATTGCTGCATTGGACAGGGCTGATGTTTGTTATGAGATGATAAACCATGTGTAAACTTTCTTAGTTAAGCGGAATCATGGACATTTTCGGCGTGATGAATGTTTTGTTTACTGTAGAGGTGAGGGCATCGCGCAGCTATTGGAGCCGATCCAATGATTTATGAATGAATAAAATGGATGGAAATAGAGTTTGATTTCTTCTATATAATTTAATGACATTATTCATATGCAAGTAATAGATATATGGAAGAAAACGCGAAATGCTAATAAATGCAGCTGGCAATCTTTATTTTCTCAAGATAAAAAAAAATTAAATTAAATAATTATAAATTCTACAGACAAAACATAGGAAGAATGAATAATAGCAGATTATGAGATGATATTAGGGGAACTAATTTTTTTATGAATGAAACTTTTAAAATGTTACTTGTAAGTTGTAGATGTTATATCTGCTAATTCTCCCTGGTTGCGCGCTTCCGGGGGGGGGGGACGGTCTTGAATATAGACTTGTAAATAAACATTATTTTGTAGAAAGAATTAAGCCTTATCATTTTCTTAACTTCAAGAAGAGTGCCTTGTTATATGAATGTCAAGGTCATTTTATGTAGAATGTAAAACATTAAAGCGGAATTAGCATTCAATAAGTGAGAAAGGTGGGGGCTAGGTTTCTTACAGTTTTCAAAAAAAAAAAAATGGGGGCGTGGGTATAAGATGCACACACCTGATATATGTTTCATACATTTTATTTGCTAAAAACTCGACTCTGGTGGAACCAGCGAAGGTTTGCTACAGGTCCATTCCCAATCCCGGGGTTGACCTTTCCTGCACAATGGCACAATTTGTATTACCCGCGCAGTCTATTTATAAGAAAATGAAATGAAATGAATATTTTTTAGTGCTTAAGGAAACGTTGAACCTACGCTTGCGAAAGTTCTATGATATTCAAAGATATTTAATTTCTTCTTTATCAAATCAAGAAACTGGTTATACGTTAAATCAGCAAAAATGGGGCTTTACTTATGCCATGAATATCACAGAAAAAGATAGAAAGAAAGACAAAGAAATTTAAAAAGTTGACTTTTTATCCCCTTTTTTGTGACGACCGGAAGAATTGACGACGGAAAAAATGTTCTTCGACACATCTTCAAGTCATGATCTATGATATCTGACACGGTAAACTTTCATTTCTTAAGCTGTTCTGGAGAAATGGACCGGACAAAAATTTCCAAAATTTGGTCAATACGAAAATAGTAAGAATACAAGATCCGAGCTCGTTGCAAAGCAACGAGTAGGTCTTCCGTCCTGTTTGACCGGAAGTAACTTTCATTTAAAAAAAAAAAGAGAAATGAAGTCCAAAAATTGTTTAATTCTCCAAATCTATGTTAATTATTACTAAATTAAGCCATTTTGGCTACTTCCGGTTTGACCGGAAGTGACGTTGACGGACGGAAAATTAAGATTTAAGCTTTCTAGTGACATATGATATCCAAAAACCTGTCAAGAACAGCAAAAATAGGCAATTTTGGATAACGTCCGGTGTGACCGGAAGTGACGATGCCGGACGTATTTTGACGACTTCATTAGATAAAGCTTGACATTTTAAACAACTTTGCTTATTTGACGTATTAAAAATTCTCAATACTTTTTGAGATATAAAGGAAAATCTTTCGGCCCCTCTAGGCCCTTAATTTTAGGAGCCAGCCCTTTTTTCGAGATATCAATTGAAAGATCTTGAAATTCTACACATCTTTTGTACTTTATATTTTCAGGCAAAAAGATATCGAAGAAAAGGTGTGAGAAATTTTGAAATTAGTGATAGGTCAATTTTCGGGCTAAAGCGAGCGCCGACGTGCGTCATTTCCGGTAAATTTGGTATACCTGATGCACCTCTCCAATTATAAGCTCTACCAAGCCGCAAAGTTTGAAGTTTCTATCTACAGCCGTTTTTCGGGAAAATTGTGGACAAAATGACCCGTAAAAATAAGAAAATCGACGATATCTCTAGACTGGAAGTGACGTCATCAAAACGGAAAAACACGCATAAGGGTCAAGTGATGTTCCATATGTCCTGAAAGTTTCATAAGATTTTGTTGAGTCGTTTTCGAGAAATCGCGTGCACAAAATCGGTAAGAAAAAAAAATAACTAGAAACGATCTCGTTGCAAGCAACGAGAGGTCTTCCGTCCGATTCTGGAAAAAAAACTCGTATAGTCGAGCTGAGAATGATTAAAAATTTTGGTTACAAATTGAATCCAGGTCGCCAGCGTGAAAATCCAATCCGCTTTTTCCCCCTGTTATCGCCAACGCGCTCACCATTACGCTATTAGGAGTACTGCTCTAAATGTACTTGTGTATACTGCTGCTACAGTACACCTGTCTAAGAATTATAAAAGACGGCCCATTATTCATAATTTCGCGCCAAACGCCACGTTAAATCTTCCCGCCTTTTCTTTGGACTGATCTATTAAATAGGTGTGATAGCTTCAATAAAATTAAGAAAAATGAACGTTCTCATAGCCTATATTTCGAGGTTTAGAAAATATATTTAACATATTGTACACATTCTATAGAAGCGTAAAACAAAAGCAGTGAAATGACTATAATTTAATTTTTTTTTAATTTCATGTTTCAGAAGTGAACTATACCGATTAGTTACACTTTTATAAAAAGGTTGAAATGTTTTGCCGAAAAACATGCCTCGCTCTACGACAGTCAAGGAATCAGATACCATTTATGTTCAATAACTTGATTAAGATCTTTGAGAAAAGAATGTTAACATAAACTCCATTAGACTATCTTATTAAAATGGTTTTCTTATCTTTGTCTTTTCTAATCGTCTAATATCACACAAGTGTGCATGAGAAAAACAGTGGTTATACGTTTTATTCTTACTATATACATGCATCGATATTGTTTCTTGAAAAACTATAACTTATAACTATGATTTAAGATCTGTTTTTCCGTCTTGCAAAACAAATGATAATATAGGTATCTCTCATTTGCACATTTAGTCTTTTCTTTTTCTACTTTGAGAACCAACCAAAACCAGTTACAGAAGACGTTTGAGAAGACCCTGGAATAAATCTTTAGTTTGACACAGAATTGTAAAGTAATTACTACGTGATTTATTAACGCGCAAACCATTAAGCTATTGGGAGCACGGCTCTAAATGTACTTGTGTATACATTTGCAACAGTACATCTGTCTAAGAATTATAAAAGGCGGGCCACTATTGATAATTTCGCGCCAAACGCCACGAGTAAATATTCGCGCTTTTTATTTGGACTGATCTATTAAATAGGTGTGATAGCTTCCATCAATGAAATTAAATAAATAAAACGTTCTTATCGCCTTCATTTTATTTCGACGTTAAGAAGGTATATTTAACACATTGTACACATTACATATCGTATCTAGCCCAGTGAAACTAAAGCAGTACGGAAATTAAGTTTTAAGATTGACACGTAATTACAACGTACTACTACGTGAAAGTCCAAGTAGTTTTTTTTACATTTCATGTATCCTTATGTCAGAATGGTTTAATCAAACGCTCAGCTGCCTCCATAAACCCCTAATCGAAAAACGGCGGAGTTGACATAGGCAGACGCCATCTTGGACCCGCTTCAGATTTTCAAATATTAATATCTAGAGTTCAGATTAACCAGTATTCAAATGACTTATATAGTAAGCATCAATAGAAGGGTCTCTATTAATATTGCAAAAATAAATAAAAAGACATTGAAAAACAAAAAAAGTTAGAAAATACGATTTTTTCAATTCGCTTCTCCTTACGACAGGAAGTACCGACGACTCACAAAAGGTCGCGTCCTGGATAGTATATATCACGATCTATAATCCCTGAAAGTTTCATATTGATATCTTTTACCGTTTTTGAGTTTAATCGTGGACAAAATGTCATATCAATTTCAGAAAATTGTCCGTAACTTGGCACCGTAAGAGAGTTCCCATATTTTCTCTCGGATATAATAAATTCATGTAACAACACATCTGTCCTGAAAATTTTCATGTAATTTCATCCAGTCGTCTTCGAGAAATCGCGTGCACAAAATTAGAAAGTCAAAATAATAATAATAATAATAATAATAATAATAATTAGATACGATCTCGTTGCGAGCAACGAGAGGTCTTCCGTCCGATTCACGAAAAAAGAAACCTTGTAAAATCGAACTGAAAAGTGATTCAAAATTTTGGTCACAAGGAGGATTGAACCCAGGTCGCCAATGTGAATGCGCTTTTTTCTCTTTTATCCACAACGCGCAAACCATTAAGCCATGGAGTACTGCTCTAAATATACTTGTGTATACTTTTGGAACAGTACACCTGTCTATGAATCAGAAAAGGCGGGGCAGTTTTCATAATTTCGCACCAAACGCCAGGAGTAAATATTCCCGCCTTTTCTTTGGACTGATCTATTAAATAGGTTTTCAACTTCAATGAAATTAAATAGATAATACGTTCTTATCGCCTTTATTTTATTTCAACGTTAAGAAAGTATATTTAACACATTTTACACATTACATATTGTACCAAGCCCAGTTTCACTAAAGCGGTGAAACGAAAATTAAGTTTTAAGATTGACACTGAATTGCAACGTACTACTATGTGAAAGTCCAAGTAGTTTTTCACATTTCTTGTATCCTTATGTCAGAATGGTTAACTCAAACGCTCAGCTGCCCCCATAAACCCCTACTCGCGAAATGGCGGAGTTGACAGAGACAGCCGCCATCTTTGGCCCGCTTCAGATTTTCAAAAATTAATATCTAGAGTTCAGATAATCCAATATTCAAACAACTTATTTAGTAAACATCATTAGTATGGTTTCTATTAACATTCCAAAAATAAATGTAAAATATTGAAAAACAAAAAAGTAAGAAAACACGCTTTTTTTTCAATTCTCATCTCCTTACGACACGAAGTATTGACAACGAACGAAAGGTCGCGTCCTGGTTAGTATCTATCACGATCTATAATCCCTGAAAGTTTCACATTGATATCTTTTACCGTTCTTGAGATTAACAACAGACAAAATGTCAATTTAAAATCAGGAAATGTCCCGTAGCTTGGCACCAGATAGGAATTTTCAGAAAATCGCTCAGATAGATCAAGTTCATGTTACGACACATTTTTTTCTGAAAATTTCATGTAATTCCATGCAGTAGTCTTTGAGAAATCGAGTGCATAAAATTTTGGGAAAAAATAGTAAAAGGAACTAGACACGATCACGTTGCGAGCAACGAGTGGGTCTTCCGTCCAATTCTTGATGATATGAAATGATATTTTGATTGAGATTTTCATTCTAAATTAATTATAAAGATTGTGAAGAAGAACTATTTTGCCTCCATAATCTGTAAAAAGACATTGAACATTAAGGACTTAAAAATTCGACTTTTTGCCCCTCATGCACCCTAATATTAGGAATCAGCCCTTTTTTCTTCATATCATCTCACGATATTTCTGAAACACCAAAACACTTTCTAAAATCATATAACAATCAATACCAACAAATTCAACTCAAACGTACAAAAAAAAATCAATCTACAACACACTTAACACAGACACCGAATATTACACATTTACTAGATTTAAATTCTCCCGCACGGGAAGTGACACCATCATTACCATGACAACAACTGACCAATCAGAACAGTGTATTTCTACGCGGCATTATTTTCAACATATATATAACCTCTATACAACACTTCTCATACCACTTTCACGGCACATCTTAACACGCACTTAAGTCCCATTTTCATATATATACATATTTAAAAGTAGACATTCTACGGAACTTCAAATACTTAACAAAGCATTTCATATATAACTTAACATAACTCAATTCCATCAAAAACGAAAAGAATATTCTAGAATTCCATCAAACATTTTTGCTTCAGTATTGTATAACAAAATATTTACTGATAAAGAGTTATCGATTAAAGACTTTTGGCCCATCCCGGCCCCTAATTTGAGTACCCAGCCCCTTTTTCTGGATTTTATCTTAATGCTCTCATGATTCTGAACACTTTTTGTTCAACAACTATTCAGAGATTCTCTTTCGTTTTCGAGTTATTTGCAAAAGAAATATTTAGGGGCCAACCCTTCAACTCCCTAATGGGGACATTTAGCAAAAAATAAAAGATTGCATATTGTTTAGAACATTATTTTGAACATCTTTTGTTCAATATAACTTATCAATATATGTCCGACTTTTGAGATATAAAGCGCCAAAGATTTAGAATATTGGCCCCGTATGGCCCCTTATTATGCACCATACGACATTAAAATCATAATATATATTTGTAGATTGTTGAGATAAACATTTTTGCTTCAATAATGTATAACAAAATATTGACTGCTAAAGGGTTATTGATTAAAGACTTTTGGCCTCACTCGGCCCTTAATTTGAGTGCCCAGCCCCTTTTTTCTGATTTCATCTTAAAGCTCTCAGGATTTTTAACACTTTTTGTTCAACTACTATTCAAATATTCTTTTTCGTTTTGAAGTTATTTGAAAAAGAAATAATTAGGAGCTTACCCTTCAACTCCGTAATGGGGACGTTTAGCGATAAATTAAAGGTTGCATATTGTTCAAAACATTATTTTGAACATCTTTTGTTCAATATCGCTTATCAAAATATTTCCCACTTTTGAGATATAAAGCGTCAAAGATTTAGCATTCTGGCCCCTTGTAGCCCCTAATTATGTAACATATGACATTAAAATTATAATATATGGTTGTAAATAGTTGAGATAAACATTTTTGCTTCTGTAATGTCTAACAAAATATTGACTGTTTAAGAGTTATCGAAAAAAGACTTTTGGCCCCTCTTGGCCCCTTATGTGATGAGTCAGCACTTTTTTCTTGATGTCATATGAAAGATATTGTCATTCTGCACAAATCTTGTTCAGTATATTTTAACAAAAAAAAAATACTTAAAAAGATATGATGCAAAATGTCTCAAAAAATCAGTAATGTTTCGTGTTCTAGATTTCGACCCCTACCGAGCTTCCATATTAAGCACTTCGGGAAGATTTGAAAGTATAGGTGCAAAACTACAATATGTTGTCTATTAGTCCTGAAAATGGCAGCATTCTCGCTTTTGTCGTTTTTGAGTTTTTGTCCGGACAAAATGGTCACTTTAATTCGATTAAAGGGCGATAACTTCCGACCGGAAGTGAATTTTCAAAAAATAAAAAAAAATGAATAAGGTTTAGTTCACGATACATCATTCCTGAAAATTTCAAGTCAATCGACCCAAGCATCATTGAGAAATCGTCTGCACAAAAATGTGTAAAGAAAAAAATAATAATAACTAGATACGATTTCGTTGCGAGCAACGAGTGGGTCTTCCGTCCAATTCTTGATAAGATGAGAAAAGATTTTAATTGAGATTTTCATGCAAAAATAATGATGTACCACAATCTGTGTGTGTAAAAAGACATTGAACATTAAAGACTTTAAAATCGGCTTTTGGCCCCTAACGACCCTTAATTTTATGAATCAGCCCTTTTTCTTCATATCATCTTAAAGTTCTAAAGATTTTGATCACTTTTTGTTCAACAACTGTTAAGAAATTCTTTTCGTTTTTTGAGGTATTAGGAAAAGAAATATTTAGGGACCAACCATTCAACTCCTTAATGGGGACGTTTAGCAAAAAATGAAAGGTTGCATATTGTTTAGAACATTATTTTGAACATCTTTTGTTCAATATTGCTTATCAAAATATTTCTGCCTTTCGAGATATAAAGCATCAAAGATTAAGCATTCTGGCCCCTTGTGGCCCCTAATTATGTAACAAACGACATAAAAATCATAATACATAAATGAAGATGGTTGCGATAAACATCTTTGCTTCAGAAATGTATTACAAAATATTAACTGATAAAGAGTTATCGATTAAAGACTTTTGGCCCCTCTTGGCCCCTAATTCGAGTGGCCAGCCCCTTTTTCAGGATTTCATCTTAAAGATCTTACGAGTTTAAACATTTTTTGTTCAACAACTTTTCAGAAATTCTTTTTCGTTTTTTAGCTATTAGCAAAAGAAATATTTAGGGGCCAACCCTTCAACTCCTTAATGGGGACGTTTAGCAAAAAATGAAAGGTTGCATATTGTTTAGAACATTATTTTAAACATCTTTTGTTAAATATTGCTTATCAAAATATGTTTCCCTTTCGAGATATAAAGTGTCAAAGATTTAGCATTCTGGCCCCTTGTAGCCCCTAATTGTGTACCATACGACATAAAAACCCTAATATATAGTTGTAGATGGTTGAGATAAACATCTTTGCTTCAGTAATTTACTACAAAATATTAACTGATAAAGAGTTATTGATTGAAAACTTTTGGCCCCTTTTTGCCCCAAATTTGAGTGCCCAGCCCCTTTTTCTTGATTTCGTCTTAAAGCTCTTATAATTTTGAACACTTTTTGTTCAACAACTATTCAGAGATTCTTTTTCGTTTTCGAGTTATTTGCAAAAGAAATATTTAGGGGCCAACCCTTCAACTCCTTAACGGGGACGTTTAGCGAAAAATGAAAGGTTGAACATTATTTTAAACATCTTTTGTTCAATATTTCTTATCAAAATATTTCTCACTTTCGAGATATAAAGCGTCAAAGATTTAGCATTCTGGCCCTTTGTGGTCCCTAACGATGTATCATACGACATTAAAATTATAATATATCGTTGTAGATGGTTGCGATGAACATTTTTGCTTCAGAAATGTATAACAAAATATTGACTGATAAAGAGTTATCGATTAAAGACTGTTGGCCCTTCTTGGCCCCTAGTGTGATGAGTTAGCACTTTTTTTCTTGATATCATATGAAAGTTCTTGTCATTCTTCACAAATATTGTTCAGTATGTTTTAAAAAAATAGTTTTACTTTAAGAGATATGATGCAAAATGTCTCAAAAAATCACTCATAATTCGTATCCTAGATTTCGACCCCTTCCGAGCTTCCATATTAAGCACTTCCGGAAGATTTGAAAGTACAGGTGCAAAACTACAATATGTCTTCTATTAGTCCTGAAAAGGACAGCATTCTAGCTTTGGTCGTTTTTGAGTTTTTGTCCGGACAAAATGGTCACTAAAATTCGATTAAAGGGCGATAACTTCCGACCGGAAGTGATTTTTCGAAAAATAAAAAAAAAGAATAAGGTTTACTTTATGATACATCTTTCCTGAAAATTTCAAGTCAATCCACCCAAGCATCTCTGAGAAATCGTCTGCACAAAAAATGTGTAAAGAAAAAAATAATAATAACTAGATACGATCTCATTGCAAGCAACGAGTGGGTCTTCCGTCCAATTCTTGATAAGATGAGAAAAGATTTTAATTGAGATTTTCATTCAAAAATAATGATTTACCACAATCTGTGTGTGTAAAAAGACATTGAACATTAAAGACTTTAAAAATCGGCTTTTGGCCCCTAACGGCCCTTAATTTTATGAATCAGCCCTTTTTCTTCATATCATCTTAAAGTTCTAAAGATTTTGATCATTTTGTGTTCAACAACTGTTAAGAAATTCTTTTTGTTTTTTGAGCTATTAGCAAAAGAAATATTTAGGGACCAACCCTTCAACTCCTTTATGGGGACGTTTAGCAAAAAATGAAAGGTTGCATATTGTTTAGAACATTATTTTGAACATCTTTTGTTCAATATTGCTTATCAAAATATTTCTGCCTTTCGAGATATAAAGCATCAAAGATTAAGCATTCTGGCCCCTTGTGGCCCCTAATTATGTAACAAACGACATAAAAATCATAATACATAATTGAAGATGGTTGCGATAAACATCTTTGCTTCAGAAATGTATTACAAAATATTAACTGATAAAGAGTTATCGATTAAAGACTTTTGGCCCCTCTTGGCCCCTGATTCGAGTGCCCAGCCCCTTTTTCAGGATTTCATCTTAAAGATCTTACGATTTTAAACATTTTTTGTTCAACAACTTTTCAGAAATTCTTTTTCGTTTTTTAGCTATTAGCAAAAGAAATATTTAGGGGCCAACCCTTCAACTCCTTAATGGGGACGTTTAGCAAAAAATGAAAGGTTGCATATTGTTTAGAACAATATTTTGAACATCTTTTGTTAAATATTGCTTATCAAAATATGTTTCCCTTTCGAGATATAAAGTGTCAAAGATTTAGCATTCTGGCCCCTTGTAGCCCCTAATTATGTAACATACGACATAAAAATCATAATATATAGTTGTAGATGGTTGAGATAAACATTTTTGCTTCAGTAATGTATTACAAAATATTAACTGATAAAGAGTTATTGATTGAAAACTTTTGGCCCCTTTTTGCCCCAAATTTGAGTGCCCAGCCCCTTTTTCTTGATTTCGTCTTAAAGCTCTTATAATTTTGAACACTTTTTGTTCAACAACTATTCAGAGATTCTTTTTCGTTTTCGAGTTATTTGCAAAAATAATATTTAGGGGCCAACCCTTCAACTCCTTAACGGGGACGTTTAGCGAAAAATGAAAGGTTGAACATTATTTTAAACATCTTTTGTTCAATATTTCTTATCAAAATATTTCTCACTTTCGAGATATAAAGCGTCAAAGATTTAGCATTCTGGCCCTTTGTGGTCCCTAACGATGTATCATACGACATTAAAATTATAATATATCGTTGTAGATGGTTGCGATGAACATTTTTGCTTCAGAAATGTATAACAAAATATTGACTGATAAAGAGTTATCGATTAAAGACTGTTGGCCCCTCTTGGCCCCTAGTGTGATGAGTTAGCACTTTTTTTCTTGATATCATATGAAAGTTCTTGTCATTCTTCACAAATATTGTTCAGTATGTTTTAAAAAAATAGTTTTACTTTAAGAGATATGATGCAAAATGTCTCAAAAAATCACTCATAATTCGTGTCCTAGATTTCGACCCTTACCGAGCTTCCATACTAGGCACTTCCAGAAGATTTGAAAGTACAGGTGCAAAACTACAATATGTCTTCTATTAGTCCTGAAAAGGACAGCATTCTAGCTTTGGTCGTTTTTGAGTTTTTGTCCGGACAAAATGGTCACTAAAATTCGATTAAAGGGCGATAACTTCCGACCGGAAGTGATTTTTCAAAAAATAAAAAAAATGAATAAGGTTTAGTTCATGATACATCTTTCCTGAAAATTTCAAGTCAATCCACCCAAGCATCATTGAGAAATCGTCTGCACAAAAAATGTGTAAAGAAAAAAATAATAATAACTAGATACGATCTCGTTGCGAGCAACGAGTGGGTCTTCCGTCCAATTCTTGATAAGATGAGAAAAGATTTTAATTGAGATTTTCATTCAAAAATAATGATTTACCACAATCTGTGTGTGTAAAAAGACATTGAACATTAAAGACTTTAAAAATCGGCTTTTGGCCCCTAACGGCCCTTAATTTTATGAATCAGCCCTTTTTCTTCATATCATCTTAAAGTTCTAAAGATTTTGATCACTTTTTGTTCAACAACTGTTAAGAAATTCTTTTCGTTTTTTGAGGTATTAGGAAAAGAAATATTTAGGGACCAACCCTTCAACTCCTTTATGGGGACGTTTAGCAAAAAATGAAAGGTTGCATATTGTTTAGAACATTATTTTGAACATCTTTTGTTCAATATTGCTTATCAAAATATTTCTGCCTTTCGAGATATAAAGCATCAAAGATTAAGCATTCTGGCCCCTTGTGGCCCCTAATTATGTAACAAACGACATAAAAATCATAATACATAATTGAAGATGGTTGCGATAAACATCTTTGCTTCAGAAATTTAATGTATTACAAAATATTAACTGATAAAGAGTTATCGATTAAAGACTTTTGGATCCTCTTGGCCCCTGATTCGAGTGCCCAGCCCCTTTTTCAGGATTTCATCTTAAAGATCTTACGAGTTTAAACATTTTTTGTTCAACAACTTTTCAGAAATTCTTTTTCGTTTTTTAGATATTAGAAAAAGACATTTTTAGAGGCCAACCCTTCAACTCCTTAATGGGGACGTTTAGCAAAAAATGAAAGGTTGCATATTGTTTAGAACATTTTTTTGAACAACTTTTGTTCAATATTGCTTATCAAAATATTTCTCCCTTTCGAGATATAAAGCATCAAAGATTTAGCATTCTGGCCCCTTGTAGCCCCTAATTATGTAACATACGACATAAAAATCATAATATATAGTTGTAGATGGTTGAGATAAACATTTTTGCTTCAGTAATGTATTACAAAATATTAACTGATAAAGAGTTATTGATTGAAAACTTTTGGCCCCTTTTTGCCCCAAATTTGAGTGCCCAGCCCCTTTTTCTTGATTTCGTCTTAAAGCTCTTTTAATTTTGAACACTTTTTGTTCAACAACTATTCAGAGATTCTTTTTCGTTTTCGAGTTATTTGCAAAAGAAATATCTAGGGGCCAACCCTTCAACTCCTTAACGGGGACGTTTAGCGAAAAATGAAAGGTTGCATATTGTTTAGAACATTATTTTAAACATCTTTTGTTCAATATTTCTTATCAAAATATTTCTCACTTTCGAGATATAAAGTATCAAAGATTTAGCATTCTGGCCCTTTGTGGTCCCTAACGATGTATCATACGACATTAAAATTATAATATATCGTTGTAGATGGTTGAGATGAATATTTTTGCTTCAGAAATGTATAACAAAATATTGACTGATAAAGAGTTATCGATTAAAGACTGTTGGCCCCTCTTGGCCCCTAGTGTGATGAGTTATCACTTTTTTCTTGATATCATATGAAAGTTCTTGTCATTCTTCACAAATATTGTTCAGTATGTTTTCACAAAATATTTATACTTTAAGAGATATGATGCAAAATGTCTCAAAAAATCACTCATAATTCGTGTCCTAGATTTCGACCCTTACCGCGCTTCCATACTAGGCACTTCCAGAAGATTTGAAAGTACAGGTGCAAAACTACAATATGTCTTCTATTAGTCCTGAAAAAGACAGCATTCTAGCTTTGGTCGTTTTTGAGTTTTTGTCCGGACAAAATGGTCACTAAAATTCGATTAAAGGGCGATAACTTCCGACCGGAAGTGATTTTTCAAAAAATAAAAAAAATGAATAAGGTTTAGTTCATGATACATCTTTCCTGAAAATTTCAAGTCAATCCACCCAAGCATCATTGAGAAATCGTCTGCACAAAAAATGTGTAAAGAAAAAAATAATAATAATAAAAGTGAAAAAGAAACAATAGAATAATAGAAGGGTCTTCCGCTGGAGACGGAAGACCCTAATAAAAGTGAAAAAGAAACAATAGAATAATAGAAGGGTCTTCCGCTGGAGACGGAAGACCCTAATAAAAGTGAAAAAGAAACAATAGAATAATAGAAGGGTCTTCCGCTGGAGGCGGAAGACCCTAATAATAATAATAAGAAACAGTTGAATCACTATAAGGTCTTCCGTGAAGACAGAAGACCTTAACTAGATACGATCTCGTTGCGAGCAACGAGAGGTCTTCCGTCCGTTTTAGGAAAAGAAACCCACGTAAAATCGAGCTGAAAAGAGATTCAAAATTTTGGTCACAAGGAGGATTGAAACCATGTCGCCAACGTGAATGCGCTTTTTTTTTTTCTTTTATATCCCCAACGCGCTAACCATTAAGCTATTGGGAGTACTGCTCTAAATATACTTGTGTATACCACGGTACATTTGCAACAGTTCACCTGTCTAAGAATGATAAAAAGTATTCATAATTTCGCACCTAACGCCACGAGTAAATATTCGCGCCTTTTCTTTGGACTGATCTATAAGATAGGTATGATAGCATCAATTAAATTAAAAAAAAAATTCTTAGCGCCTTTATTTTATTTCGACGTTAAGAAAGTATATGTAACACATTATACACATTACATATCGTACCTAGCCCAGTTACACTAAAGCAGTGAAACGGAAATTAAGTTTTAAGATTGACACTCAATTGCAACGTACTACTGTAACGTGTCGGATCTGAGCGGTCAGTAGGTCCGTGCTCGGATTACCGAGTTTTACTGGGGATATGATTGAATGCAATATATACAGATAATAATATGACACCTGTCTGGTGTCTTTAAATCAAATGACCTAAGTGCTTTGTATAATTATATATCTTCAGTTAATACCGGCACCTGCCTGGTGCCATATGATAATTGCCTCACTATACTCGTACAACTGACTATATAAGTCAACATCTATCTGCCTGGTGCCTCTTGATTTAGCCTTTAACACCTGCCTGGTTTATTACTGCTTACCAAGTTGCCTATATAACTCTAGCCAAGTGGCTACAATATACTTACACAGTATGATTTAACTTTGTAAGAGCTTCTCTGTCCTAATGACAAAGCTATAGCTAACGTCACACAGCTACATTTTAACTAGTCACTGACTACGGCATCTTTGCACAATCCAATTTGATCAATAAACCAATTGGTTTCTGTACCAAAGTGAAGACACAAGCCAGTTGGCTGTACTGCCCCCTTGTACCTCAACTTAATCAATGATCATAAGTTATCAGATATCATATTGATAAAATACAACAGACTGCTTTCCTTTTGGCAACACTATTATTATTTTCTAACAGAACATCATTTATCAATTATACTTGTATAATTCTTTTGTCAATTGACCAATTAATTACAATATTTACATTGATAATCTATTATAATATAAACAAGTAACGGGAGGTAACTCCTCCAACCATTTCACTACTACGTGAGAGTCGAAGTAGTTTTTTGCATTTCATGTATCCTTATGTAAGAATGGTTTAATCAAACGCTCAGCTGCCTCCATAAAACCCTTACTCGCGATATGGCGGAGTTGACAGAGACAGTCGCCATCTTGGTCCCGCTTCAGATTTTCAAATGTTAATATCTAGAGTTCAGACACACCAATATCCAAACAGCTTATATAGTAAGCATCAATCAAAGAGTCTCTATTATCATTCCAAAAAAAAAATAAAAAATATTGAAAAACAAAAAAGTTAGGAAATGCGATTTTTTAAATTTGCATCTCCTAACGACAGGAAGTACCGACGAAGAACAAAGAGTCGCGTCCTGGATGGTATATATCACGATCTATAATCCCTGAAAGTTTCATGTTGATACCTTTTACCGTTTTTTAGTTTAATGGTGGACAAAATGTCATTTTAATTTCAGGAAATTGTCCGTAACTTGGCACCGGAAGTGAGTTTCCAAATTTCCTCTCGGATATACAAAATTCATGTTACGACACATCTTTTCTGAAGAATACACCTCATTCCATCCAGTAGTCTTCGAGAAATCGCGTGCACAAAATCAGAAAGTCAAAAAAATAAGAAAAACTAGTGCTAATTGTAACGGGGACCGTTACAGATGTTCCCCAAACACTCCCCAACTCCCTTTTGGTGCCATATTCCCTATAAGCTTCATTAAATAAGACAAACTCTATGCATTTGAGACTTTAACAACGTTTACCCAGAAGTGTACCAATTTCATTCAAATTTTAGCATTGCACGCGTGCGCATGTGAATGAACGTGCGTAATGACCATATAATCTTGTCTTCACAATTTATGGATTTTAATATACTAAATATCATAGTATTTAATCCAAAAGTATTAAGAATACGCTAATTCAAGTGTATTTTTAATTTTGCTCATTTCACGTGCACGCACGTGCTCACATGAGCATGTCGACAATACTTTCTTGTAGAAGTCCATTACATCTATCTATGTTCTAATTCCCACCCCGTTTGGTTGAAAACCAAGGGAGTTATAGCTGTTCAAAGTTTCAGCCAATCAGATTGCAGCGCACGTACATGCACATGTATGCATGTGCATGGTGACCATATCTTCTTGTAGAAGTCCATTATATCTATCCATGTTCCAAATCCCATCCCGTTTGGTTGAAAATCAAGGGAGTTATAGCTATTTAAAGCATAAGCCAATCAGATTGCAGCGCACGTGCATGCACGCGTTTTCATGATAATTGCTATATATCTTATTGTAGGATATCCTAATACATGCCTATGTTTAAAATTTCAAAGGATTTCGTCAAAAAACAAAGATATTGAGACTTTAGTTTCAGCCAATCAGAGCGAAGCGCACGTGCATGCGCGTGAGATCTCGCTATTTTGACCATGTCACCATGTCTGTACTACTAATATATCCTCACATTATCAGTTTCAAAGCATTTCATAAAAAAGTAGAAAAATAACGGCAATATCTATCATATTGGTCATTTCACGTGTTGCACGTGAGCGCTCTTGCAAGCACGTGCGCGCAAAATGACCTTGACTAGGCAAATCTACATTACATGTCTACTGACCCTAAAAAGTTTTTACCTACATCGGATGAACAGTTTACAAGATCATTCCCGGACAAAAAAGTACCCAGGAAGAAGAAGAAGAAAAATAATAATAATAAGAAACAGAGTAAAAACAATATGTTCCCCAACTTCGTTTGGGGAACATAACTAGATGTGAAACTCGTTGCGAGCAACGAGAGGTCTTCCGTCCGATTCTGGAAAGAAAACGTAAAATCGAGCTGAAAAATTTAAAAAAAATTTGCACACAAGGGGGATTGAACCCAAGTCCCGAGCATGAAATTTCGACGGCACTGAATATTACGCTATCGGGATCTCTACTCTAAATCTACTTATATATATTTACGAAATAGCGATTCTCTCTTAAAATTATGAAAGGCGGGTCACTATTCAAAATTTAGCACCAAACGCCACGAGTTAATCATCGCGCTTTTTCTTTGGAATGTTCTTCAATGAAATTAAAAAAAGAACGTTCTTATAGCCTAAGATTCGAGGTTTAGAAAGTATATTTAACACATTTTACAAATTCCATATGGTATATATGCCTGTAACACTAAAGCGGTGAAACGGTTATGAATTTTTCACTTTTTTCAATTTCCTGTTTATCCCCAAAGTGAACTACCCCGATTAATTAATTGAAAAAGTTTGAAACATTTCGCCGAAAAACACGGCTTGCACTACGACGGTCAAGGAATCAGATATCATTTATGCTCAATAACTTGATCAGATCTTTGAGACAAGAATGTTAAATTAAACTCCATAAAGCGATCTTTAAAAAAATCGTTTTCTTTTTTTGTCTTATCTTTTTTTTTAATATGACACAAGTGTGCATAGGAAAAATAGTGGATAATATTTCTACTGACAATATTAATTAATATTCTTTTTTGAGAAAGTATTGCTTATAAATATGATCTATTTTTCCGTGGTGCACAAAAGATATTAGGTATCGAATTTCATTTGCACATTTAGTCTTTTCTTTTTCTACTTTGAAAACCAGCCAAAACCAATTATAGTAGACTTTAGTTTGACACAGAACTGCAACGTAACTACGACGTGTCTATCCAAGTATTCCTTTACATTTCATTTATCCTTATGTAACTTTCGTTAAAGCAAACGCTCGGCTGCCTCCATAAACCCCTATTGCGAAATGTTGGCGTTGACTGAGACAGCCGCCATTTCGGACCCGCTTTAGATTTTCAAATGCTAATATCTAGAGTTTAGATTGATCAATATTCAAACAAATTATATAGTAAGCATTATATAGAAGGTTTCTATTACCATACCAAAAATAAATGAAAAATATTGGAAAACAAAAAAGTTAGAAAATACGATTTTTTTTAATTTGCATTTCGCAACGACCGGAAGTACTGACGACACACGAAAAGGTGATTCCGCAAACCAGAAAGTCATAATCTATCATCTCCAATGAGTCTCCATATCATATACTTAGCCATTTTCGACAAAATGGGCGACAAAATCGCTTTTTAAAATCAGGAAATTGTCCATAACTTGGCACCAGAAGGGAATTTTCCAATTGTTTCTTCGGATGTAACAACTTCATATAATGATACATATTTTGAGAAAGTTTCATGAAAAACCGCTGAATAGTTTTCGAGAAATCGCCTGCACAAAATTTTGTCAAAAAAAGAATAATAAACTAGATGCGTTCTTGTTGCTAAAGCAACAAGTGGTCTTCCGACCGACTTTTCGTTAGAATTCTATGCTGCGTAATCCCATGAAATAGATTTCAGGATGTATTTTTTGTTTGCGTTTATTCACAGCAGTCTCTCAACATACATCATGATAATTACAGGTATTCCTCAAAATATCTCAAAAAATAGCTTTTAAAAATCAGCAAAATATTCCATACGTGTTGTAAAAGAGAGAAAAGTCATTTGCAACTGAAAAAAGACAGAAACAAAGAAAAAAAATTTGAACGCCTCCAGTGGGATTCGAACCCCCGACAGTGGGACAAAGTTTAATTCGGTCATATCTTTTCAATATATGCACGCATCAAAATACTGAACACATATTTAGAATTCTTATAAGACACACTATAAACCCTGTAAATCCTAAAGAAAAATATTGAAAAACAAAAAAGTTGAGAAATAACACTTTTTGATTTCACTTCCGTTTGCGACTGGAAGTGCCGACGACAAAAAATAAAGGTCGTTGCCCATAACGGAGTTCGATGTTCTATTACATCAGTGAGTTTCACTTTCATATCCTTAATCGTTCTCGAGAAAACTGCTGGACAAAATGCCTTTTTAAAAATACAAAAATCCCCAAAAATCGCGAACGGAAGTGAATTTTGAAAAAATGAAAAAGACGTCTAGAGATATTTTCATGATGCATCATCCCTGTAAAAATCTTTTAAATCCGTCCATGCATAGCTGAGATATCGCCGTAACTATGAAAAAAAGAAGAATAATAATAAAAAACAGACGAATAACAGTAAGGTCTTTCGAAGGAAGTAGAAAAAATCTCGTTGCGAGCAACGAGAGGTCTTCCGTCCGATTCTGAAAAAAACTCGTAAAGTCGAGCTGAGAAGTGATTAAAAATTTTGATCACAAATTGAATCCAGGGCGCCATGGTGAAAATCCAATCCGCTTTTCCCCCCTTTTATCCCCAACGCGCTAACCATTACGCTATTAGGAATACTGCTCTAAATGTACTTGAGTATACTTTTGCTACAATACACCTGTCTAAGAATTATAAAAGACGGGCCATTATTCATAATTTTGCGCCAAACGCCACGTTAAATCTTTGCGCGCTTTCTTTGGACTGATCTATTCAATAGGTGTCTTAGCTTCAATGAAATTAAGAAAAAAGAATGATCTCATAGCTTACATTTCGAGGTTTAGAAAATATATTTAACACATTGTACACATTCTATAGAAAAGTAACACAAAAGCAGTGAAATGACTATAATTTAATTTTTTTCATTTCCAGTCTCAGAAGTGAATTATGCCGTTTAGTTACACTTTCATAAAAAGGTTGAAAAGGTTGAAAAAGGTTGAAATGTTTCGACGAAAAACATGCCTCGCTCTACGACAGTCAAGGAATCAGAAACCTTATGTTCAATAACTTGATTCAGATATTTGAGAAAAGAATGTTAATATAAACTCCATTAGACGATCTTATTAAAATGGTTTTCTTATTTTTGTCTTTTCTATTCGTTTAATATCATACAAGTGTGCATGGGAAAAACAGTGGTTATACGTTTTATACTTACTATATACATGCATCGATATTGTTTCTTGAAAAACTGTAACTTATAACTATGATTTAAGATCTGTTATTCCGTCTTGCAAAACAAATGATAATAGGTATCTCTCATTTGCAGATTTAGTCTTTTCTTTTTCTACTTTGAGAACCAACCAAAACCAGTTACAGAAGACGTTGAGAAGACCCTGGAATAAATCTTTAGTTTGACACAGAATTGTAAAGTAATTACTACGTGATCTATTAACGCGCAAACCATTTAGCTATTGGGAGCACTACTCTAAATATACTTGTGTATACATTTGCAACAGTACACCTGTCTAAGAATTATAAAAGGCGGACCACTATTGATAATTTCGCGCCAAACGCCACGAGTAAATTTTCGCGCCTTTCCTTGGACTGATCTATTAAATAGGTGTGATAGCTTCAATGAAATTAAATAAATAAAACGTTCTTATCACCTTTATTTTATTTCGACGTTAAGAAGATATATTTAACACATTGTACACATTACATATCGTATCAAGCCCAGTTAAACCAAAGCAGTGAAACGGAAATTAAGTTTTAAGATTGACACGTAATTACAACGTACTACTACGTGAAAGTCCAAGTAGTTTTTTTACATTTCAAGTATCCTTATGTCAGAATGGTTTAATCAAACGCTCAGCTGCCCCCATAAAGCCCTACTCGCGAAATGGCGGAATTGTCAGAGACAGCCACCATCTTGGGCCCGCTTCAGATTTTCAAATATTAATATCTAGAGTTCTGATTAACCAATATCCAAACAACTTATATAGTAAGCATCGATCAAAGGGTCTCTATTATCATTCCAAAAATAAATAAAAAATGTTGAAAAAAAAAAGTTAGAAAATACAATTTTTTCAATTCGCTTCTCCTAACGACAGGAAGTACCGACGACGAACAAAGTGTCGCGTCCTGGATGGTATATATCAGGATCTATAATCCCTGAAAGTTTCATATTGATATCTTTTACCGCATTTTAATTTCAGGAAATTCTCCGTAACTTGGCACCGGAAGTGAGTTTCCGAATTTTCTCTCGGATATATAAAATTCATGTTACTACACATCTTTTCTGAAAATTTCACGTCATTCCATCCAGTAGTCTTCGAGAAATCGCGTGCACAAAATTAGAAAGTCAAAAAAATAATAAAAAGAATAATAATAAGAAGAAACAGTAGAATCACTATAAGGTCTTCCGTGAAGACGGAAGACCTTAATAATAATAATAAGAAGAAGAAACAGTAGAATCACTATAAGGTCTTCCGTGAAGACGGAAGACCTTAATAATAAGAAACAGTAGAATCACTATTAGGTCTTCCGTGAAGACGGAAGATCTTAATAATAATAACTAGAAACGATCTCGTTGCCAGCAACGAGAGGTCTTCCGTCCGATTCAGGAGAAAAAATAAAATCGAGCTGAAAAGTGATAAAAAAATTGTTACAAATGGGATTGAATCCAAGTCGCCAGCATGAAAATTCAACGCGCTTTTTTTCTCTTGAATTCCCAACGCGCATAAATTACACTCAAGGGTCAGCTGCTATAAATGTTTTTGTTTTTATTTCTTCAACAATACACCTGTCTGAGAAATATGAAAGGCGCGCCACTATACATAATTTCTCGCCAAACGCAAGGAGGAAATCTTCGCGCCTTTTCTTAGGAATGTTCCATTAAATAGGTGTGATAGCTTCAATGGAATTAAGAAAGAAGAATGTTCTTATAGCCTAAATTTCGAGGTTTCGACAGTATATTTAACACATTGTACATATTCTATATCGTATATTGGTACGTAACACTAAAGAATTGAAATGGTTATAATTTTTATTTTTTTTTATTTCCCGTTTCTCCCCAAAGCAAACTATCCCGATTAGTTACACCTTAATGAAAAGGTAGAAGTGGTTCGCTGAAAAACATGTCTCTCCCTACGACGGTCAAGGAATCAGATGCCATTTATGTTCAATAGCGTTAAATATCTTTGAGAAAAGAATGCTGATATAAACTCCATTAAACGATCCTTTAAAATATGATTTTCTTATATTTGTCTCTTCTGTTTCTTTAATATGACACAAGTGTGCATGGGAAAACCGTAGTTAAGCTTTATACTTACTATATACATCGATATTGTTTCTTGAAAAAGACAATTAGTCCTTTTTTCTGTGACAATTAACGAAAACTAAAAATTGAAGACGTTTGAGAAGACCTTTGATTAAAACTAAGTTTGCCAAAGAATTGCTTCATAAGTACGACGTGACTATCCAAGTATTCCTTTATAATCATTTATCCTTATTTTACTTTCGTTCAAGCAAACGCTCGGCTGCCTCCATAAACCCATATTGCGAAATGTCGGAGTTGACAGAGGGAGCCGCCAAATTGGACCCGCTTCAGATTTTCAAATGCTAATATCTAGAGTTTAGATTAATTAATATTCAAACAAATTATATAGTAAGCATCAATGGAAGGGTCTCTATTACGATTCCCCAAAAAAAATTGAAAAACAAAAAAGTTAGAAAATACAATTTTTTATCTTTGCATCTCCTAACAAGAGGAAGTACTGATGACGAATACAACTTCGCGTCTTGGATAGTATTTATCACGATCTATAATCCCTGAAAGTTTCATGTTGATATCTTTTTGATGAAAAGGTAGAAATGGTTCGCTGAAAGACATGTCTCGCCCTTCGACGGTCGAGGAATCAGATTTCATTTATGTTCAATGTTAAACTTTAAATATCTTTGAGAAAAGAATGTTAATATAAAATCGATTAAACGATCTTTTAAAATATGATTTTCTTATTTTTGTCTCTTCTGTTTGTTTAATATGACACAAGTGTGCAACAAACAGTGGAGGAAAAACAGTGGTTACGTTTTATACTTACTATATACATCGATATTGTTTCTTGAAAAACTATTACTTACAACCACGATTTAAGATCTGTTTTTTCGTCGTGCAAAAACAAATAATAGTACGTATCTCTCATCTGCATATTTAGTCTTTTTTTCTAGCCAAAACCAATCATAGAAAACGTTTGAAAAGACCCTAGAATAAATCTTTAGTTTTACACAGAATTGTAACGTTATTACTTCGTGACAATCCAAGTAGTCTTATACATTTCATTTATAGGAATTTAATTCTTTGCGCTTTTTTCTCTTTTATCCACGACGCACAAACCATTAAGCCATTAGGAGTGCTACTCTAAATATACGTGTGTATACTTTTGCAACAGTACACCTGTCTACGAATCAGAGAAGGCGGGGCAATTTTTAATAGGTATATGATATTATTACAATTAAGTACGTAAATTTATTTATAATGTTGTTTAAGTATTAAACTTGATGTTGATATACGGGGCGTTGAACATGAACATTGCTAGCTCTGGAACAGCGATTAAAACGATGTCTGTGCATGGCTTAATTAAAGATGCTGCATATTTGTTTTCTGAACAATTTACAATTGCATAAATTTGAATTCCTGTTAAGAAGTCTTAATATTAAAAGGTATAGTCCATATACATTTACATTTTTTTCAGAGAGAGAGGAGCAAGCGAGAGATCTATGCACATATAGTAATTACCGTTCTTATGAGCGCTACTTTTTTCCTGAAAAATATATACCATAATTTAAAACGTATTTAGCCTTTTTAATTCTAATCCATAGTTAATCATACTGATGTACCCCGATAGCCAGCCTTCGGTGAACTGTCGATTTTAAAATGTGTGTAAAAAAAGGGGGAGGGGGGTAAGAAGACAAGCCAAAATAAATCTGCGAATAAAAAGACCAATAAAAGTTAAAGCTAAGAAACATAATCCCTCTTTGATTGAATAAAGATACTGGTAACATGGGAGATCTAAACCTTCTACATTAACAATAATTTTTTTAATTAAATTTACAGTAATAGAATATGCTAAGGAAAAAAAAATACGGATGATGGGGATGCCACAAAAATTTTGCTAAAATAAATTTTGTTTCAAAAACTAGTTTAAAATGATCAAATAAATACATTCAAAGGAATTGTATGGTAAAAATTACTATTGTTTCAAATTTCTGAAATTGTTTCGATGAAATAAATGAAAGCCAACTTGAACCTATTTTGAAATATGTTAAGAAATTAAATACAGCTATTGTAGACTTTTCCCCAAAAAACATTATACCAAATGTTGAAGAAATAAACAATTTTACATCGACAGTGATATTATGATTGAGGATATTTATAAACCAAAAGGGGAAAAAAATTAGATTAAGCAAAAAGACGTAGGAATTTCTGGATAATATCAGATTTATTGCTACATCTCTTTAGAATACATCACTGAAAGAGCAAAAAGTATGTGGCAAATTCTAATGGGTGTAATTTCCAAAAATTATGAAAATGTTTAAAATTTTAAAAAACTTTAATGAGCGTGAAATATATATCACTGACTATTGAATTCAGGATATGAAATAAATAAGTCCCATTTTGCGTTGAAATCTTCAACTCTGATACATGTATCAAAATAACCTGCATATCTCTTAAAGTTCCGTTGAAATCGAGATAAGCCTTTATATCATAATCCTAACATGACTCTACGGAATGTAATTAATAAATAAACACAAATTTTTCTTCTTGAAAGAAAATATTGGTCATTACAATACGGGGGTGAGGGGTAGTGTTTATATTGAAAGTCCGTCCCCCCCCCTCCGTCTCCCCCAACCTCCACACACACACACACACTTTTTGTTGCAGCATAGTCAAATTCGTACAC
>NW_026934480.1:0-5969 GCF_032062105.1 Saccostrea cuccullata | reverse complement strand
ATAATAATTGAATTATTTATCTTTTTTCGGTATGGGTAATACTAGCATTAATTTCAACTAGAACTGTCTAAACGGGACAAAATATCCACCCCCCCCCCCCCCCCCGGTTTTTCAGAAGTAAGTTTTCCATAATAAAGAAATGTATCACACATGAATTATGAAATTTTTCTTCCAGTGACCTTGAACTTCCCCATATGACCTTGGGTCAAGGTCATGACAAACCCTTGGGTCATGGGCAATCTTTGTGTGAAATGAGAACCTACCAAGTTTATCCATAAGAAAGATATGGACCAGACATGAATTATGAATTTTACTTCCAGTGACCTTGAACTTCTCCAAATGACCTTGGGTCAAGGTCATGACACACCCTTAGGTCATGGGCAATCTTTGCGTGAAATGAGAACCTACCAAGTTTATCCATAAGAAAGATATGGACAGGACATGAATTATGAACTTTTTCTTCCAGTGACCTTGAACTTCCCCAAATGACCTTGGGCCAAGGTCATGACACACCCTTGGGTCATGGGCAATATTTGCGTGAAATGAGAATCTACCAAGTTTATCCATAAGAAAGATATGGACTGGACACGAATTACGAACTTTTTCTTCCAGTGACCTTGAACTTCCCCAAATGATCTTGGGTCAAGGGCAATCTTTGTGTGAAATAAGAACCTACCAAGTTTATTCATAAGAAAGGTATGGACCTGACACGAATTATGAACTTTTTCTTCCAGTGGACCTTGAACTTCCCCAAATGACCTTGGTCAAGGTCATGACACACCCTTAGGTCATGGGCAATCTTTGTGTGGAGTGGTAGATTCTAATGTCCCTCCGTAAGAAAGATATGGACCGGTCAGGTTTGCACAGACAGACGGACGGACGGACAGACGGACAAGGTGATTCCTATATACCCCCCCGAAACTTCGTTTACGGGGGGTATAATAATTGAATTATTTATCTTTGACTGAAAACTACACATTAAGTGTCTGGATGTAAATTTATGTGAAATAGTTATATATGATAGTGTCATATATACTTATTTTAATATTTTGAATTATCTTGTTTACATGTTTTATAGAATTTTACATGATATTTTTTCCAAGTTTAATTGGTATGTCACTTAAATTTGCAGCTTAATGACCATAATACCAGATGAGTAGTTAAATATAGAAGAATTGATTTTAAAATGATTTGCCTGATACTGGTACATCCATAAAAATAAATTCCAAAACAGAATTTCCTGATAAGGCCATCTTTTAAAAAATTGTTTTGTTGCCCTCTCCAAACCGACTGACTAAGAATGAGAGAGACTTTTTTTTAATTCCAGATCATATTTTTTTTCCCTTTTATTTCATTTTGCCATCAATAAATATGTTGAATTTACTGGGGGGAAAAGATTTCCCCACCTACCTATCGACGTAATAATTTTACCCTGAGTCGGGAAAGGGCAAGCAAACATTCATTTAAACATGGTGGCTAATAAGATTGTTGATTACTTATGCAGTCATAAAAACTTTAAAAGGCAATGCATCACAAATTCTTCAAAATTATTAGTACATAATCTTCACATGGTTGAAAGTACTGTAATCCAACTATTTTACTCACGATTTGTCAGTTTGAAATCAATCAAGGACAATTAATTTTCATGACTGAGGTAATATATGTACAAATACAAAGCAAACGAATAGGTAATAAAAGATTACCAAAGCTCATCTCGACAAATGCTATCAGTTTAAATAATGCATATTTTATAGTTAGTATACACCCTGACAACAATATTCATCAAAGTACTAGCTGTTTCAGTATCTCTTTTTCACTGGGAATTGACATTGACATCTATCCAAAATCTTAAACCTATTCATTAATCAAGAAAATGTCTTTTACTTCCTACATCTGAAGCAAATCTGAAATTGTCCTTTAGATGCATCATCCATGCAATTTACATCTTAACAGGTCATAAAATTACAGAGCTACTAAAATAACATTACCCTGCATTGTCACTCATCTGGAAAATGTAGGCCAGGATCCAGCATCTGAAGCAAATCTGGTAGTATCCATCCCTAGATGCATCATCCATACAAGTTTGATTCAGGTAAGACTTTCAGTTACTTTGGAATGGACCTGCTCCAAAAGCTTTAGACAGGTCATTCATCTGGAAAATGTAGGTCAGATCCAGCATCCGAAGCATGTACATTAGTGTCCATCCCTCATATGCATCCATGAAATTTGGTCCAGATACATGTAGGGCTTATAGTTACTTGGGAATGGACTTGCTCCCAAAACATTTATCAGAACAGAACATTTTACCAGTACGCTAACGCCAAAGCCAGCATCAGGTTTTCCAGCAATTAATATGCACGAGATACAGGAGGTATATTTATACATAGCAAAACTAGCAGATATTTTTCGCTTGCAAATAAAAGGTGGTTTACAGTACTGCATGTAGATGTTATACAAGAACTTCTTTTACCCTAGATAGTTTTTTTAACTGCTGGCAGTTTAGTTTCTCAAAAAACTTTAATTAATACACTTGTTCCAATTGATTTTTTACATGTGAATTTAAAGAAAATCAAAACTGAATTTTTTTCAATGTTTTTAATCTAAAATGCACATGTATATTATAATGTAAATGTACATGTAAACCAAACTCATATGACATCGTTCAAGATTGAACATACCCACATTATAATGATGATTAACAATCTATTAAATGATCGAACTGCTGTTATAATATCAGTATGTCTCTTACAGAATGTCATTGTGGCATTTATACCAGTAGTTGGTTAAAGCACATGATTATTGAGTACAAATGTAAAATGAAAATCCAACAATACATGAATCAACATAAAGATTTGTCAACGAGAAAAAAAAATGATTTTTTTTTATGATGAAAAATATTGAACAATCACAGAATGCAAATACAAGGCAGTCAAAAATTAATCATTAAGATAACCATGGGTCAATGATCCACAACACTCACATTTTTTTGCTGATTTTTTTTACTATAAGAAATGTTGGACCAACCTTTATACCTGAACCTTTAAATGGTTCATGTGAGCAAAAATATTTTTCAAATACCATTTTTCAACTTTTTTTTTTTTTTTTGAACAGGAAGGAGAAGGGGTATAATTGAACATAATATTAAGAAAAAGTTTGCATTTGAATATTATCACATTAAACATGATATGTACACTATACAATAAAGGGAAACCTTCGATATTTGAGGAAGCTTATTGAAATCCAGTGGATTTTATCTGAGAGGATGGAACAAATCTTTGACTAACCTTTAATTCCTTTCATGCAAAGAGAAAAAAAATAAAAGCATGACACAATACTCAACTTACTAAAAAAAATTGCACTCTCTCATTCATTCCAATTAATAGAAAATAATGCAAATCTTATTGTTCCATCCTCTCAGATAACCTTCCTCAGCCATTGTTATTTGGCTGTGCTTTTCTCTACAAGGTTGGTTCTTACAGTCCCTTTGATGTTCTTCCTACAGATTGGACATTTGGTGAGGGCTGGGGCACACTGGGGGCAGGACACCAGGTGACCGCAGGGCAGGAATACAATGGAGACTTTCTCGTCCAGGCAGATCTTACAGATGGTCAGGTCCTTCAACTCCTTATTCTCCTGCTTCAGCGTGTTAGGATCAGCTATAAATAAGAAATTATCTCAATGCTGGAAAATTCATCTGTCTTCCAGTTTTAAATATTGATGAATGTCCTTATTTTGTGAAAGTTTCAGAAAGCCTTCGGTAAAGATTTTTTTCCCACTGTGTTGATTAATATTATTAACCATGTTAACATTGTCCAAATTCAATTAAATGAAGCTGTGGGCAAGCAAAAGAAAGTAAAGTTAACCAAACAGAAACTTATATACATGATTCTTTCTAATCATTCTTTCTAATCAATCTGTGTTTAATATTTAACATTTCCTGCACATGTACCTTGTGCCGGAACCAGAGTTTGATACAATCTAAGTCATTGTTTTGAACAGTTGTTTATGAACAACTTGGTTACCCAGGTAATGTATACATAAAGTGTCCCAATATCATATGATACAATTTTTAAAAGATACTTTGACTCATATTAAATACAGATAAATAAGTATTTACCATTAGAAGCTGAAGATGCTGACTTGCGGTTCTCCTCGTGGATCTTTAGATACTTCCTGATATTTTCTTTAGTGAATGCACCCCAACCTAAGTAAACATAAATTAGATTTATAACACAAAACAGGGCCCAAGATTAAAAAGTCATCTAAAAAAGACAATATAAGATATTGCATGCACATTAAAACATTCATATGAATATCTTTTTGGGAATACATGGGGAAGATTAGAGGCACACAGGTTTTGTTATTTCTACAACTACAGGAAGTGATTCTATTGAGAAAACCATCACATATCAAGGGACCTGTGATGATTCCTCTGAATTTCTAAAAGGGTGCATGTTGTTCATTTTTCTTTTAATATCTTGGAATTTTCAACAGGCAACTTCTTTTTTTTTTTTTATAACAATTGCTTATTTTCCACAAAAAAAAAATGAACTTCGGGTTAGAAGAAAAAGATTGAAGTGAGAAGTGGGGTGATCTAGTAATGAGAAACTGCATAATTTCAAATTGAACAAATTACTGGTAAGTTATCGTTATCTACATTTACTGATAATTTACTGACAATATCCCACATGATGCTTACTTATAGTTATCTATTAATGAGTGACCTGATTTTATTCATATATTGCCTGTTTTCTTTAAAAAAAAAATCAAAATAAATATTTGTCATAGACATCAGAAAAGTCAATCTTGTATACATATTTTCCATAATTACAGATAATAAGTAATGTCAGGTAACTCTACTGAGAAATTATGGCACACAGAGAGAAATTTTGTTTTTCAAACATGATTATATAAAGACAAACACACACATATATGTATAATAAAAATATAAGACAAAAGAGTTCAGCAGCAGTACAAAGTAATACACTTTCAAAACACAGAAATCAGAAAATATTTTTTTAATCATATACGATACCTGTAATATGTATATTTTTTTTTTTAATAATAATGACATTCAAACTTATCAGCTTTTAAAGATATTTTCATATTTAAATCAAAAAGGCTTACAAAAAGAAAAGGAAATGCAAAAAAGCATCAAGAAATAAGAAGTTCAACTGCTAAGTAAGCATCAATGAGTATTGTTTCCTATAGGAATCCTTTAAAACCTTGTTTCTCATTAGAGGACCACATTCTTACGTGACTGTGGCAATTACTCCTGCATTGCTTTCAGCCCTCTTAAGCCTATATACACAAGATTTGGAAGCATTCAAAGAAACAGGTATGGCCTACACAGTACACATTAACAGTAACACTTCTAAAGCTTGCAGGAAGGTATTTGGAAAGTATATTGAAGATTTGTTTTTTAGCTTTGTGGATTAATCATGGCAACAGTGTACGTTAATAAGGACAGAATTTTAGAAAAATTGTAAACAGTGGTTTTAGAACATAACATAAGATGAAACAAAAACAGTTTCTACTTAAGGTTAGTCATCCATTGACTGTGAGACAATTAATTAAATGACTAACGATGTCATGTAATCCACATGTATTGGCATTGAAAACTTAAAAAATGTTGCATTTTTAGAGTTGATCGACTATATCTCAAACACTGATTAAAAGCAACATTAAATAAAGTTAACAATGACCTCACTATTTAGGAGTCATATTATCAATTCTATACACAGTGAGTGGATGGTCTACCTTAACTAAGAACTATACTGCATTCCATTACGTAGAATTATGAACACAAAAAAAAAAATTACAGTTAAAAAAGTAATTGAACAGTGATTAATATGAAGACTTAACCAATTACAACTTTGCTAAAATCTCAAAAGTACACTAGCAATTATAAGCTCTATTAAGGAAGCAAATGAACAAAACATTTAAGATACTGACCCTCTGCCTTTACG
>NW_026934479.1:0-5957 GCF_032062105.1 Saccostrea cuccullata | reverse complement strand
ATCCAATGATAGCGTTTCATACGACAATGAGGTCCGGCTAGTCGTCTCATCGTTGTCAACAACAATTAATGCTGTTATTAAAGAGGATGGATGGTGGCAGCCATTTTCAGACTATTTCGATCTCCTTTAAGAGAAGAGCTCCATATAAAGATATACAAAAATGATCAAATTTCAAAACTAAAATGTATGATTTTTTTCTTTGCCAAATGACGGCTTAAGATACCATAGCTAAAAAAATAAGTTAAATCTGATGGTTAATTTGGGGTTAATATGTTGACTCCCCAGCCTCCTTAATTCTTAACAATGAGAATCTTTCGCCATATGAGAGACATATATTACGTAGCGTCGAGGATGCCATACCTAACTGGCAGTCCGAGGATGACAGAGAATTGTCCTATATGTTTACATTATGTTGATTGACTAGATTCGTAGTTCAGGAATTTGCACATGCTGATTACAACTTACAAATTTATTTTAAAATAAGACTGAAGCATTTTCAAATGGCATGGTTTCAATTTGTTTCTGCCTTTTTCGGGTATCTTGATTTTGTCAATTGTAAAATGTGGATGTCGCTTTAATATGCATTCTGGTTGGCAGTGGTAGAAAGTAGCTCTCTTTTTTTGAGCAATGTAAATCCATTCAGTGTCACCTTCTTTATTCTGGGGATATAGGTCCATGAATCTCCGTGTACCTTTACTTCGTGAAATTGATATCTCATTGAAATCTCAGCCTCAAATCTAAAAATTCTGCCTCACTTGAGATTTTCAAATAAAAAAAAATGCAACCAACATTTCTAAGATTGGTCTCACGTGAGCTGAGATTTGAGAACTATCCCAGATTGTTTTCAACGTTGTAAGTGGGGCCAGCATTTTTTTATTTTTAGGTTTACGAACATCAGAATGAAAAAGTCCCGTAGGAGAGGGAAAAAAAAAAAATAAAATTATATTTTGGATACATTATGGACTTTTCTACATTAATTTTTGCTTCTTTTTTTATGCTCTCCTAACAGTCTTCTTGCCACAGGACACATAAGGGTTACAAAGGGGAAAATACCCTTTAATTGTTTATTTCATCATCTACCAGTCTGCTGCAGTGATATATATCTTTTGATGTTGGACAAAATACATATTTTTTTAAAAATCAATTTTTAAAATCTCTTTTAATATATCTTCATTTTTTTAATGTGTGTTAGGTAGAAATTATTATAAATTTTTAATATACTCGAGACCTATAAAAGTAATAATTCCTTTCATAAAACAGACAGGGAGTATTCCCAAGGAGTATTGAGGAGTAGGGTGGAATTTTTTCCAATTAAGTGTAACATAATTTTTCTGGCTACCATAAACGATACTACACGCCTGTATATATTTGTATATTCTTGTTTTTAAATAGTTGAAATATTTTATTTCTTAAGGCTATTGTTTATTTCTTCCTCAAATGGACTTAACTTCTCCCATAGTTTTATTCATTACATCTGATGCATAAGCGACCCTTTTCTGAAGAATGATGCTAAGACTGTAAGCTATGACAGAAACCTAAACAATGTCTCTGACAATAGCTACTATGGGCAGTTTTAAACCTGTGGGAGGAAAATAATTTTCTAATTACAGACAGTTCCTTTTGAATACGGATGCATAATTATCTCACCACCATGTCACTTTGCAACAAAGTCGTCAGCATTTTATTGTTCTCTGAACGGGTGAAACGTTTTGAATGTCACTCTTATCGATAATTTTTACACTAAAGCTAGCTTTAGTGCTGCTATGAACTTGGCAGATCTACCTTTACTTACCCGCCATGTTCATTTAAAACCGGAAGTACGAGTTCGTAAATTTGAAATCTCGATCCCGACTCAAATTTGACATCGGAAAGAAAAAATTCTGTTTTTCTTAATTTTATTTTTTTTCTGAAAATTCAAAAACTTGAGCGGCATGTTTGTAAACCTCAAAATAAAAAAATGCTGGCTGGCCTTAAACACGAAAATTCTATTTCCCCATTTTTTTTCCGTTAATTACAAAATATAAGAAAAAATGTAAATTTACTAGTGATATCGAAAAATCAATGACCCACATGTAAGACCTCTGCGATTGCATAAAACTCTAATTGGTTACAATGGTCTTAAAATTCATGATAACTGCTCAAGTATCAACCCCCTGCTATTAAAAAAAAAAACAATTAGGACGGGACTTGAGAAAATGATTTCAAGAAGTTTATCCTGGAAGATTTTTTACTTTGGAAATTTAAGGTCAGACGCACTATTTCCTTTATTTAAAATTTTTTCTTTCCGCAATTAAATTCCCCACGAAATCCCGGAATATTTAAATTGGTTTAATGTTAAGAAATTATTTTGTCCCTTTATGCGTTTTTTTGTAATTGGAGGAAATTTTTATTACTTTGTTTACAATTGGGAAAATTTGCAAAGGGGGGAATTCATATCCAAAAAGTTGAGAAGGATCAGCTTTGAATAAAAAAACCCGGGGGAAAACGGGGAGTTTTCTGTACCAAGTGAGTAAAGTTTTGATGATGATTTCTTTTTTTCGATTCTCTTTATATATTTTCATAGGGACTATAAACGCCTTCATGTACATGTATATCCTGCATATTTTGTCAACCACAGGAGTTCCGTACCTATCAATTTCCCGAAATTTTCATTAAAAAAAAAAAAACACGTAATACGTATAAAAATTTACAAGGAGTGCAACGCATTTTGGGTCACCGGGGAACCCCTCGCTTAATATCAAGGCTCTCGCACAATTAATCTTCAATCAAAATTATAAAACCAAACCAATCTTTTTGGAAGGGACCATTCTTTATGGCTCTTAATGCATATGATTTCAAACGCATGTTTTACAGCAGCAGCGGAGACAGTTTTAAAATTTGTAAAAATCCCTTGTCCGCGACGCCATAACGGACGTCACGGGCCGTATTTACCCAAAAGGAACAAAACTGCCTGAAAGGCTAATCAGATGATTAGGTCATATGCGAAAAGAAAACCAGAGACAAGTTGTTGACTTCAAGAAAATTTAAAGGGGAGGTACAGGTACTTGTTTCCCATCAAAGTAAAATGGTTATTTTAGTTAATTGTGTACGATTGTTTTTTTTGTTCCTTTTGGGTGAATGGGGCCCCCCGACGTCACGTCATGGCGTCGCGGGCAACGGGGGCATCCTTGTGTAATTATTATAGGTATTACAAACTTTTTTTTTGGGGAATTTGGGGAATGATAGGTCGCGAACTCCTGTGGTCAACAGTGCATTTGATTTATTAAAAGGTCATGATGATGCAGGTCTTGTTCTGTCAGAGACTTTACACTCCATCGATTTGCCAGAATATGTACCTAATAAGCATGATTATTGTATGTCAGTGCCATCAAACATTGAAGGAAAATCGTGATAGGCTGTGAAGACACTGGTGATGATGTAACGATAAAGTGGAACAAAGGGAGAAGGATTATTGAAATTGAGTACGTCGTTGAGAAGCTGCTTGAATGTTGTGAATTATGACATCCTTGAACTTCACAAATATTTGTGGTGAGATCAGATATGGACTGGCATGAATACTACAGAATGAAGTGTGTGAATTGTGATGGGTGGTAGGGTTCGGACAGGAAAGGGACATTCACGTCTAGACCATGACCATCCATCAAGAGCATTTGATGTCAACACAACACAAAACTGAGCTAATCCGCCGAAATATGGCTTAGAAATTGCCGACTCAGCATTAAACAATATCAATCAATCAATCAAAACTAGCTATTGGTAGGCATTGTATATAGATAATTAAATTTTATATGTACATGTACTACAAACGGAAATTGTAGTGCAGTTTTATTCTAAAGACATTTTTATATGATATTTGAATGGTGTACTAGCTGAACCACCAGATATATTTTAAATTACAAAAATTTAAATGTTATTATGTTGTAAAAAGAACAGTATATAAAATTGTTTATATTTTATCCAGTTATGCTTAGTACAGACATTGGCGAGAAGAAGTATCAATCTATATTAGTGTACTTAATATTAGGTCTATGTGCCACAAAACCTAAAGAAAAACGGAAAGGCGATAAGAAAGGCATTAGAAGATGTGGCCAAAAAGAGTTGTGACGATATGGCTGCGGCCGAGAAGGAGTGCATTTCAGGGTCCCAAATTACTTTTGTGATAACAGAAATATATTGAACATTTTTTAACCTGCGTACTATTGACAGGTATTTTTATCAATCATTTTTTAAAATAATATTTGCAATGCTTATAATATAAATGCGGAAATAAAAATTCTTCATCCAGAGGGTTGTTGGAAAAATTATTGAGACATTGTGTGTATTTTGCTTTCTAATGAACGTCTTTCGGTGAAATTTTCATATACGTTTGACAAACATTTAGAATTAATAAAAGCAAAAAATATTTTACAAATAATAAATATTTTCTGTACAATGCTACATAAATGCGTCATTGTGGGGTACCCGGAGCAGTACGAAATCGATTTAAAAATATGTAACACCAACGTTCTAACTCTTGGTGGACCCATAATAAGGGCAAAATAATTCAGTTTATGTGTATGATTTTTCAGTTTTTTTTCAAATTCATGTTGTGCAACTTTTTTAGAATTTTGATCACAAATACGGAGATAATAAAAAAAATTAAGCCTTAAGAAATCTGCAAAGAACAAAAAATGGATTTTGACGTCAAGGGCGGAGCAGCTAGCATACCTAAAATTTTGTGTATCGCAATGTAAACTTTTTCCAGACAGGACGACCTGCTAAAACAATAACAACAAAAAAATAACGTTTTTTTTTTTTCATTATATACTTTTTTTTTTACAATTAATTAAACCCGGAGTGAATAAAACCCCGGACAACCATAGTTTTACATCGACGATATTAATATGTTACGGTATTTATATCGTTGACTCGCGTTGCATAAATCGGCACTGCATGATTCTAATTCATCCTTTCCCACAAATAAAAATTCTACACTGGGGTACAACGCCATATATTTTTAAAGAAAGGTTAAAAAGAGATTTTGATTTTTGTAAAGTTATATGTAAAAACAAAGAAGGAAATGCATTAAACGCTTCGCGATCGTTGTATTTGCAATCCATCTCCGGCTGACGTGACGTTAAATGACGTAGCGATGCTTCCGGGTCATAGACATATGCATGTTTATATTTCACCGAAATTTTCTTATTATCATAGGAATTAGAAATTTGGTATAAGTGTTGTATTCCTTCTTTATAAAAAGTTGATGAATTTTCATGAAATTATCTCCCTCCTTTATGGAGTAAATGTTTTTCAAAAATTTCCGAACAGCCCTCGTACACTAAAAAAAATATGTTGTTTTACGTACACCTAATGAGCTGTTGTTCATTTGATGGCGGGTGGCAGAAAAAAAGGGTCAGGTTGATCCTATTCCAGTTTTTAGGTATATAATTTTTTTTCTAAACATTAGCAAAAAAAATAAAATTTCCCCAACATGCTGTGTGGTTGCGCTAAAGTTGCGTAGTAGTAAACCATTGTTCCGACTGTTGGTGCATTAATTTGAGTGATAATATGATATAACTATTATGAACTTCAGTGAATGGTCAAATTTATGACTGTGGTTATGGGCTCAAGGCAATTGATATTGACCTCAGACACAGAAAATGATAGCAACCTCGCCTGCTCTTTCGATATCACTGTCTGTGCCTTCAGTCAATATCAATTGCCATGGTCCCTATAACCACATATAACTTTTACTGAAGTCCATAACTGTATAATATATAACACTTTGTGGCATTTCTGGCATGTAGTACATTTTTATCTCTTTAGTGGATGTTAGTAAAAAAAAAAAGGGATATTTTTTTTTATAAAAATTGAATACATTTCCACTGTTTCATAGTCCAACTTCAATAGACTGACAATACCTTTTTTTAAAAAACATACCGTCTATAGCAACAATCTTAAACTGTAAACTGATCTAC